>NW_020448308.1:1656739-1721204 GCF_003343035.1 Apteryx rowi
GGTGTGTAAACGTCGCTGCCGCGCGGCGGGGGCGAGCAGCGCCCGGGGGCCGCGCTGCGCGGTGCCCCCCCGAAGGCGGCTCTGCCCCGCCGAAGGCGGCTCTGCCCCCCCGCCGGGCCACGGGCGAGGCCCCGCGGCGATGCCCGCCCCGGGCACGGCCGGGCCCCGGGCCGGGAGGGGAGGGCGGGACGCTGCCCCCCTCCGGGTGGACCCCGTTCGGCCGGGCAAGGCCTCGCCGCCCATGCGGCGGCGGCGGCGGCGGCAGGTGCCGCGGGTCGCCGCGGCCCGGGGGGCTGAGGCCGGGGTGCTTGCGCGGAGCTTCGGCGCTGCAAAAGACAAAGAAAATGACAGCTCTTCCCTCAAGATGGTATTTACCTGTGTAGGAGGAAGATGAGCTTTGCCTGAAGGGTTTTGTTGTGGAAAGGTTATTTGTTTCTGTTTCGGGAGGATTTACAGGCGAGGAGATTTTTTTTTTCCCTTGGAGTAGGTTACAGACCGGTATGCGTGTCGTGAAACCCGCAGGGAACGTTTCCTCTAAAATATGGGGGTGAAGGGAGAATGTTTAGTGTGTGAGATGTATGGGAAGGAGTGAGGGAGAGCAAGTAAAAAATTTAAGTTGAAGCTCATCATAACATAGAAATAGGGAGGAAAATAGGTGTGCAGCATCTTGAAGAGTAGGTGTTTACGCAGGTATGAGACCGTGAGGGAGCTCTCTTTATTAGAGAGCAGATGAGTTTTCCTGGGAAAGTATTTTGTTAGAAGAGGGCAATGACATATTCTTAATAATTCATATCTAGGGAGTTGCATGTGTGCGGGGTTTTTTTGTGCACTTAAACCAGAAGGTGGTTATCCTGGGGGAGCTCAGTCTATCTGGTCAGATTTTTAATGAAGAAGGTGCTTAGATTTTTTTTTTTCCATTAAAGTCTACGATTACATGCTTGTCACTTGAAAGCGCTAAGAGGAAGGTGAATTTATGTGCTGTAGTGCTCCAAAGCTCGCTGTTGGTATGGGTTGCTTCGGTGTATTTTCTGGTGAATAACTACTGGTTATTGTTCTTCTTTAGCCTTTTCTTGCAAGAGGTGCTGAACTATCCGCAACAAATTTTCTTGGCTTTTGTGGAGAATCCAACTGCAGGCGTGCAGTGGAACTGTGCGAAGGTCCGCTTCTTGCCTGGGAAAGGTAGTTGCACATTAGATGTTACAAGTTGGATAGATTCATTTCTCTTCTTCTAAGCAATAATAATCCGCACTGACAGAAGGGTGCAAGTAAAATCGAGTAATTTGACAGGGTGATGGAGTGCTCCTTGTAAGAAGTACAAATTGCTGTCTTATGCTTTCTAGCTGCTGGAAGATGAGGACTCTGTAAAGCGTGTGGGGAGGAAAAACCGTGAGTTGGATGGATTCTGAAAGGGGTTGCTGTGCTCTTGTACTAAAGAATTTAGAGCTTCTAAAATGGCTTCTCTCCCCCATCCCCCTTTGGCAATAGTGGGACCATTTTTTTTTTTAATCCACTTTGATTACTATACTATTGTTCTCAAGACCCTGTTGGTTTTATTTTTAAGCAGCTTGCTAAAAAGTGTGTCGTAAAACTTCCCTGTTGTTTCTTAATGTGGAGAAAAATGTTGAAGAAAGGAATTATTTATCATTTTTAATTTTCTGCACTGAATTTGTTGCTTAAAGGAGTAGTGTAACCTCTGATTTAAGACTATATATGACAAAATAGCGCTGGATTAGTATGTTCCTCTAAGGAAAACTCATGGCTTTTTTATAATTACTAGTATTCATTAAGTACCTCGTGCATTCTTTATTTGTGTAACATATATCTGTTATGATTTTTTTCAAAGCAAGTCTAAGAGATCCTATTAGAAATAAAACGTATGGGACAACGTAAGAGTAATATACCTATTCTATTCTAACGCTCATACAGAAATGAAAATGGGCCCTGTAAGAGGAGAAGAAATAGCAAAAAGAAAGGGAGAAGAATGGACGCCAGGTCCTACCCCGTTTTTGTACTTTGGCTTCGTATAGAAGTTGATAACTCTCTAATTCTTTTGTGTGGGGTAATAGAGTTTCCACATGATAACAATCCCAGAAAGGCTAAGTGCAGAGTCCTTTGGCTGCTGGTGCGGCTCTGTGCGGTGCGCTGTTAACTGTTAGCTAATGATGTCAACCTGGGCTGCAAGTAGGTGTGTGCTCCTTATTGTTTCTGGTCAAGGTGGCTTTTTGGAGGTTTTAATTGATGTTTGCAGTGTCGAGATTGCGTGGCTGGAACAGTAATGCCTGATTTTTTTTCATATTTTTATTCTTGAAGGTGGTGTGCTCTCAGCTTCCTTGGGTTTAATTCAGATCTGGATTTTTGTCATCTCTGAAAATGAGGCTACCAAGCAAGGCATTCGGACATAGTTTTTCTCCATCAGAAAGTTCAGGCTTTAAGATCACTCCCCTCTCACATCTGGAAACCTCTTCAAAGATGAAACCGCTGTTACATAAAACATTAATTCTCCAAGAGTAAAAAATGAATTACAATGATATGCAAATTACTTGAACTCTTCTTATTGCACTAGTAAACTTAAACTGTTAGTACAGTCAGGCTGATAAATAGTGCATCTGTTGAGGTTGTTCTGTGATAAAGGAAACTCTAATGTCACAGTCTATCAAATATTATAGGAAAAATTTGCCCGCAAGGAGTACAGTATTGGGGTAACATGTTCTTACTCCGGTGCTTAGATCGGTAAAAATGCTGCATTTTTTTTTTTTGTGGTCGGAGATTACGCCAGTTCTGAGTGGGAAGAACTGCTCGGCTCTGTGTAGAAGATTGGAGGATGTTGCCATGCTGATTTTAGTACCACCAGGAGCAGCACGAGCTGCATTGTTTCCCTGTGGTAATAAATAATACGGGATCCTGACAAGAGCCAAGAGCTGCTGTGGCTGTAGCCTTTGCGTATCCCAGAGGCTGAGCGTTGTTAGTGGAGGCGTCTGGAATGCCATGGGGAAAATCAATCAATAAAACCTGATCCTTAGCCACTTCTAAGGAAAATAATTAGAAATGTAACACTTTTAAAAATGAAATGGAAGGATCTGAAAATGCTATTACTCATCTCGAAGGCTGGGTGTGGTTGGTAGGGGACGGGTTTGAGCACTGAAGTTTAGCTGTGTTGCTGATGTAATTGTCAAACGTTAAACTCTTCTCTTGGGGAGTAACTTCAAAATTACTGGTACTTTCCAGGTGCCAAAAATTCTTTTTCCCCCCCTTTCATCTTGCTTGCTTTTAGTTTATTATGTTGTTTAATAGTTATTACTGAACAAATACATATTTAATTTAAAAAACACACAAATTCACACATCTTTTTGAAGTTGCGTGTTTTTCTGTGTCAGTTCAGTGGACAGATTTGGGATGTGGCTTCAAAAGGGAAACAGACAGCTAGAACATGCCTATTTCTACCTTTTAGAATTTCTGAGGAAGTTTTGATCAGCTCAGCAGATCAGTTTGCTTAGGAGTGGAAATAGCGCATTCAAGGTGTCTGTTTTCTTTTTGAAGCCAAGTCCCACATCTCTCTGTTAATTTTGAAAAATGCCGTGGCCCTGTTCTTTATAATTAGTTGTCGACTGGCCTGAAGGCACAATGAATATACTTTAGCACATGGACCAACTCGCTCTTGCAGTTTGAACACTGGAAAATATAAATTCTTTGTCCATTTATAGTGCTTCTTGGCCACCTCTACTTCACCATCGTCACTGACAAGATGGCCTTGGTAAATATTCTCTTTCGTTGCTGGCCAGATGCCATGAGATCCTATAGTTACTTTCCCCTGTCCTGTAGTGGGTGGAGGATTCCCACTGTGGAACTGGTTTGTGTATACTTCCTTGGAAGTAATTGAAGAAGGAATTTTGTTTAAAAACTTTGAAAAAGCTAAAACAAACAACGTCTCACTGGGTGGGAGCGGACCGAATCCCATAGGCCTGCTTCATAACATGTGATGGTTGAATGGCAAACTTCCTGGGGTTTTCACTCCAAACACTTTATTAAAAAATACTGTTAATGTTTGAAGTTTTTAGTATTATATTTAAGTGGGTTTTTTTGTTTTTTATAAAAATTTGTATAAAAAAACCCAACAAGTATGAGATTATGGCTTTACTCTGACTGAAGTCTTCCAAGATAAGAACTGATAGTATTGATAAGCAGCACTTAGTAAGCAGACTTGTAAGCAGTCTCTGAGAGCAAAGTTGGAACAAAAGACTAACTATAAATGCCATTGGGTGTATTTAAGAGGAACATCTTTCACTCCAAAGGTCTAGTGCTTCTGAGTGATCTGCAATCCTTACTTGCAGAGTTGTTTTCAGTATCTGGTTTAGTGGTGTCTGAGCTAATGGTACTAGTCTCTGCAAGTTCTTCTATAAATAGTGTAAGCATTGTGTAATTTTAGTCATGGTATAGTCAGTTAAGCATGATGGTGAATTATATCTGGAAAAAATTAAATCATTAAGTTGGCATAGGAGGAACAAGTGAATAGTACACCCTTAGTTAATGTTTCTGTATCTTCCAGAAAGAAGAGAATTGCTTTATATCACTTTATTGAAATATACCTGGCGGTTGAGAAAAATTGTGGATTGACCTGTCACCTTATTAGCAGTGCATATAGTTCCTGAAGAATGCAGAATTACTGCATAACTGTTAATATAAAAATGTCTCTAGTCTGAATAGTAACTTGTAAGTGCAAAATGAAGATATACGTCCTCTTTTTTGTTAGAACAGCAGTATTCCGGCCTGTGGTCTTCAGACCCCTGCTGTTCAGGAGCTACTTTTGTGCTACTTTCCATGGAGCCTCTAGAAAAATAACCCTTTTAAGAAGGCTTTAATTCTTTTTATGACGGAGAGTTTATGTGGAGGGTTCTTGGAAAAAAAAGAACTGAAAAATCTCTGATTTAACCTGTCAGAGTAGAGGAAACTTCCCTAGGTAGTCACAGTATCAGAAGGGAAGCTTGAAGCTTCTCTCTCTCTGCAATTGCTTTCTTCTTCTGTTATCATGTGCCCAGGTCATTCATTGAGAAAACTTGATGAATTGCCATCTATGTTTTTTCTTTTTTTCCATTCATGTCTCCTTCTTCCAGCCATGACTTCTGTCATCAGTCAGCTGACTTGTGGTATCTCTTCTCTCCCTCCCTTCCCCATACTGTGCATGTCTTCCCTGGCCTAACTCCTCTGTGTTCAGCAGAGAGAAAAATAAAAACTTTCAAATCACCCTTCACATCTGTTTCTGTCTCCCCTGGCAATTTCTGTTTCCACGTGGTTAGATGACTGGCTTTATTCCTCAGAAACATGGTCTTGTTTGACCTTTGGTCTCAGATTTTTCCTTTCCAGCCGAACAGACGCTCCTTTGACCTTGCCTTGGACAACCACTGCTCTTCAGCTGATCTTCCAGTTTCCTCAGTCCTCCTTCCCAGGCATCACCTCATCTTCTTTAAATATTGATGCCCCTGTCACACAGTCCTTTTACAACCTCCAGTCTGTGGCTCTCCTGTGTACCCTGCCCTTGCTTCAGACGATCCAGTCTTCTGGCTTGCTCTCCTCTATACAAAGTCTTTCTCTCTGATGAGCACGCCCTCAATATCTGTTTCCTCCAAGCCTCCATTCTTCTTCCTCTAGAGAAATCTCATGACTGTACGAACTTCCTCCATGAAAAATTTGTTCTCTTTTCTTTTCCAAACAGTATTGCTCCCTAGCTACACTGATTCTTAGCTTACTTGCTGTTTTTGACTTGCTCTGCATGCAAGATCTCTCCAGTTTTTCATTAAAAAGGTAAGATTTAGTCATGCTTTACTATCAGTAATAAAGCAGGTATTCAGCTGCTTTTGAGCCTGCCTGCCTCATACATCTCAGGTTCTTAGTGTTTTTGGTTTCAGGTAGGATTTTTTTTAAATTGTCCACTTAATATGTCTTCATCTAGATGTGTGCTAAATTAATGGGAAAGCTGCAATTAGTCAAACTCCAGATTCTGTACTTTCTTGGTGTTTCTAAGAAGATATTATATCTTCTCTCTGATCTTCACAGCTTCTGTTTGATTTTTAGATGGAACTGGAGATTAAGACACTGAATCTCTAAATGGTTTGGTTCTCTAAATGGTTGCGAAACTCCTGATGTTACGAGGCTTACATTCATTTGAGGCACTGATGCTAACATTCTCCTGATGATACCTCAGGAGGTGTTGGTGATGGCACGTGATAGGGTCTAGTCTAGCTGCGGTTTTGTACTGGCACATATGCTTTAAAAATGAGAGTAAATAAGTGAGTCTAACCTTATACTAGAATAAAAGTGGTTTCCAATGTATTTTTACCTACAGCTGTAGGTTTTGTAACTGCATCTATCCTTGAGACACCAGTTCGGTTGCATTTGTACAAAAAGAGTGTGTGTGTGTGTGTGTGTGTGTATGCAAACACTGATAGGAAATCTGAGCTTTGGAATTTGCTTTCTGATACAGATTATGTTTGCAAGCTTCCCCTAGAGGGTCTGAATGGAAATCAGGATTTGAGGAAGGCCATTTATCACTTACAAACGACAGTCATGAAGTCTAAAAAAAGGTTTTGCTGCATGACTACACCCATCTCTGTGTTGCCACCAGGGAGAGTGCAGGGCAGAAGGAAGGCCAGGCTATTTCTTTTGGCAAGCAGCATGCACTAGATAGGTCTATGCTGATTATCAAACTGTACCATAGGCTGTGGTTTCATGTTACAGCTTAACCAATGTAGATGGTTGCTGCTGAAAGGGGGGGGTGGTCCTGCTCTTTCTGCTCCCAGAATCATGTTCCCACCGCTTCCGTTGTGCCACCTCTGCACGTTGGACCTTTTGCTGAGCCAGCTCAACTCGTTCACCTACGGATAAACTACTCACTTTTTCGTTTTAGTGTCCTGCTGGGTTAATGAGTGTAACTGATTCAGTGAAAGACTTGCTGTACATTAAAGCTTGCATGAAGGAAGGGGTGGAGACCACGTGGTAGCAATATGAGCGGAAGGAAAGGACTGGGTGGAAAGGGGACAATGGGTTGCCCCTGTTGGAAGCCGAGTTGCTAGAGAACCTGCTGGGTCCAAGGGCAGTTCAAACTCATTTGCCCAGTCAGCTTGAACTAGGCTACATCCTTGCTGTCGTGCTTGTGCCAGCTACGGTGCCTGTTCAGCTGAGTGATGAGCATGATCAGATGTGACTGAAAATTGATGTGTTTATTTTCTGTTTGTTTTTGTTCAGCTTTCGGCTGGATCGCTTCTCTGTCACCGCACAGCCTCCGGGGCTCTCGTGGTAGCGTGGTGGGGACAAAGGAGTACATGGTCGGGGCTGGGTTCCCTCTCAGGTCACCACCGGTACCTGAATTGATCATAACTGCAGGCTGAATAGACGTCGTTACGTTCTCTTTTGCTTATATCCCAAGCAGATTATACATTTTTTAAATGGTGCAATATAAGTGAAAATTTCATGCTGGAGGAGGATTTTCTTCCTGTTTAACTGTTCAGGATTTTGGTAGGTTGACAAGTGGTGACAAAAATATGAATATATAGAATGATGGCAGTGTTTTCTGTTAAGAAACAGATTATAGAGACTTGGGGGAGGAGTTGTCTGTTATTTTCAGAGAAAGTATTAAATTGCTGTAGAAACCTTACTCTGAATGATGGGGACTGTATCCTGTTTCGTATCAAATAATGATGTTAATCATCCTTTATTAGTTGTCATACTGCATTTATCACCGCGGTATCTCCATGAATACATCTGGCAGCCATGTTTTCCAGGCCATTTATTAGGGTTTATATCCTTTAAGTGGTTATTCTAAGGCACTGTATTCTCATGCCTGCGGCCTGCACTGCTGATAACTCACGCTTCTGAAATTACTGTTACTTGAAAGTAACTCTTCACCCGTTCTCTTTCTGAGTTTATTCTCTGCCTAGCAATTTGGATGGCTAAATTACGTAGGGTTGGGGTAGGGAACCATAGAGGGTAAGAAATCTGGTGTCAGCTCCCTTTTATGATGTTTGTTCACATTCATAACTCTTGGGTTATGTATGAATTATTGTTGATTTTCTGGTACCTGTGAAAATACAGTAGTGCTGTCTGGTAGCTGCACACCTGAAAATGAGTTTGCATGCTATTACTGATTATGTAAGCTTTTGAACATGCCCAGAAAGTTGCTGATTTGCTTTAAATGATAGTTTCTTCATACTGGTAGTGACAGTAAACTGGAGGAGCCATTGCCCCTATAGCTTTCCCAAATAGTGACAACTTTTTTTTTTTTCTCTGCGTATCATTTTCATGTACTGTCACTCTAGTTATGTGCTTATCTGTTCAATTGAATAATTTACTTTTGTTGCCTTCCTTTGAATTTTTAAGTGTTAGGTTGTCTTTTACTTGCCTTTTTGCTCAGAAATTGGGAGGCAGAGTATTTGGGGATGTCTGTAGCCTTAATGCTATCAAAGCTATACTTAGATCATAAGCCCTGCGACAAATGGTAAAAAAGCATAAGATCTTAGACTGGTGGTATCTGGGGGAATTTTCAGATTAATGGAATGGTCTTGTTTTATATATTAAATTACTTCATCGAAGAGAACAATGCAGTAGGGAGTTTTTTTTCCAGAGAGCTGAGTCACATTTTATTCACTTTTTTCGCAAAGAGGACAACCATTAATAAATCTGTAGGCAAAGTGGTAAATATGTGATAAGGAGTTTAAGGGATTTTTTTTTCCCCTCCTACTGCAAATGAGTCAGCAATTAAATTATCCTGATAGAAAATCAGTACTAAGTTTGTTGTCTCGATTTAACAGTTGTTCACATTTTAAGAAAACGTTTATACCAGTGTTGTTCAAAATGAGCAATGTGTAAGTGGTCTCCTGTATAGTGAGGTGAATGTCAGAGTCTTTCCCTAACTGCCTGTTAATTTGAAATAAGAATGTTTGGTCAGAAAAGCAAATTTCTGATGATTTACTAAAGCAGACAATAACCTTTATTTAAATTTTGTTTTTCTTGCAATTCAAGGTACTCTGAAAACCTCACTGTTGAGAGTAATTGCAAGTAGTTTAATCCTAATCTGGATTTCATGGTTTTTTTGATGCAAATGATGGGATCTGGTAGTACAGAAAAGCTTGGCGGAGGCATTCCTGCATAAATACAAAGACTCATTTTTTTCAAAATCAATTAACTTAATATTATGTTGGTTAAGAAGAATTAAGCTATCTGACTGTTTAGCGGGACTTGCTTTGAAATACTGCGAAAGGGGGTTAGAAGGGATGGCACCGCTGGTGGTCTCGTTGCAGGTAGCAAGAACCCCCTCTGGGTGTCTGTCTAAAATAGCTTGGCGTTGAATGTTTAGCTCGGCAGTTAATGAGGTAGGGCAGACTGATGAAATAAAAGGAGTGGTGAAAGCCTGGCTGAACGCTGACATGTTTGATAGATGCATTGTTTCGGATTAGGCATTGTGTTAAAGGCTTGAAAAGCTTTGCCAAGGGAATCGAGTCAGACTGTGACTGCAGGGTACGTAGATCTACCTAGGCTAGCTTTAAGCTGATAGTGGTGTAATCATAGCAGCCTGATGCTCGGCACTAGCGATGAACCCTTTTAGAGAAACCTGACCAATGCTTGGGTAGCTAACCTTTGCTAGGTTTTGTGCTGCCATGGCCACACGCTTGTTTGCTCAAACGGTGACTCGGTTGAGTAAATGTACACAGCCTGTAGGGTAAATAGACCCTTTGTAAACTCAAGAAGTCATTGAGCTTTTCTTTTTTCTGTGGAGACTTTTTTATTTATTTTTTCTTAAATTGAAGCCTCATGAAAATACTAATGATTGTGATCGCATTGGTAACTCAGTTCTCTCTATTTCATGTCTTTATAGACAAATTCAAAGTTTCTGTGTTCAGCTAACTGTAGTTTGCGGTCCAGCAGACTTTTGAGATAAATGTGTACTCAAGCCTATTCACATCGCATTTCAGAGAAAAGGTTTCACAGCAGCAGTATGACCACATGCAACCAAGATACTTTCTGTGGGATACCATCTACTGTGATGTCTGGTTGACTTGAAGTCATTAGCAATCAGGCCACTGCTGCCCTGTTTCCATTATCACTTAAGTGATGGGGCAGAGAGCAAGGTTGATTCTCTTGAAAAATGCTAACAAATAGCATTTCCCTGCAAAGCATCAATGGCAGAAACGGAGTAGAGAAAAACTAATGACCACAAGACCCCTCACACATCAAGTTAAAAAATAGCATGTGCATTAACTGAGAATGGTCTGGCGGCAGTCCTGGTGAAATGGGGAAGCAAAAGCCCCTGCGAGTACGTTGAGGGAGGTAGGGAAAGACAGGCTGATAGTGATGCAGGAGAAAGCCAAGATTACACTACTGGAGCGCCTTTAGAAACAAAAGGTGCTTTTAGCAAATGAAAGATTAATTGCTAGAAAAAAATTCAGGCCAACTTCTGCCAACAGGGACATACACGATTAATGGCATTCCTGTGACATTTAATGTGAGTGAATACTGCTCAGTTGCATTCTAATTCAAATAATATTTAACTAAGCATACATTTAAAACTATGCTTAAGTTACCTGGAGTCAGAATGACTAAATCTGTGGAAGAGATGAGGAGCATTAGTCATCACATGAAGTGGGCTTATCGAGACTGGAAGTCAGGCATGACTTCCCTTCACTGAGTGCCCCTGCAGTGTCAGGGAGTGGAGACTTGGACTCCAGAATGGCAACAGCCTGGTTTGTGTCCAAGCAGAAGGACAGTAGAAATGGTTGCACATCAAAAATACAGGACAATACCTTGTCTTATTGATAAGTACTTAGTGGCATTTTTGTTAATCATCAGTGTTTGACTTGAACCAGGAATTCATGTTTATTTGCCTGCTGTGCACTTCTGCATTGATTTAAAACAGCAGTACCACACTAGATGTAGCTTTGGTGCTGATCTTGAAACGATGCTTCATGCTGAATAGCAGCCGACCCCAGCTGGTATAGGCAGGAGCAAGATCTTTAAAGATGCACCCGTGAAATGCAAGTAACTCTCATAAAACACTGCCTGAATTATTTTAAGGTGATGAAGATGGTCATAAACAGTAATATAGGTTTTCACATTATCATGTGAAACACATCACTTGGTCATTGTTGTGTATACCGTTCAACTGTGCAGGATTAATTAACTAACCCATTTAAACAACCCTTATTTTCTGAAATGGTTTCTTTTCTTTCATGTTTGTCTTATGGATAGACTCTTCCCATCTTTTCCATCTGGACATAAGAAAGCACTTCTTCACTGTGAGGGTGATTCAGCACTGGAGCAGGTTGCCCAGAGAGCTTGTGGAGTCTCCATCCTTGGAGAGATTCCACACCTGACTGGTCACAGCCCTGGGCAACCTGCTCTAGCTGATGCTGCTTGAGCAGGGGGTTCATGATCTCCAGTGGTCCCTTCCAATCCCAAGTATTCACTATTCTGTGATTCAAATACCTTCTCCATTTCTTTAGATTTTAATTATTTTAATACTGTTAGTTTGTTTTTTCCTGCTGAGAACCTTGCTGTAGCATGCCATACAGTGAATAAAACAAAAAAACAAAATAAAAAAAGACTCAAGAATAGATACTGAGAAGACCACATCTTCTATTGGAAAGGTATGTTTGAGTCATTCAGCTTCAGAGAAAAGGTAATACTAATTTCAGCTTCTAATGGTATAATGCAACTTGTTTCACCTGATGTTAATATAACATTTATAATGTGGTTAGATGTTTAACATGCAGTGCTCAGCTGAATATTTTTGACACTGCAATTGTTGCTTTACTGCAGTAAATAGGAAGATGCTGTAACTGATATGATGCAGCAATGCTCAATTCTGTGCATTGTGATAGCTGCATTTGTCAACAGCACCAAGTATTTATGTATATAGCGTTAAATTTGTACCAGAATGTCTGCTTGTGATTGCTTAGTCAGCCCAGAATGAATTGTGGGTGTCAAATAACCTGCAGCTGTACAATCAACTGGTAATTGCTCGACAAATGGAACAGTGTTTCTAAAAGTCAAGCTGCCCCAAAACGGGGAACTGCAGAAGAGTCACTTCTGCAGAACCACTTGCTGGGGATCCTCTTGGCAAGCAACAGCATGTCTTCCATCGCACAGCTGCAGGTTAGGGGGGTTTGTACCATCGCTGCATGCAGTGAACTTCTCAGGAAATAAGAGCTATGATAGTCCAGAGGGGTTTGTTGCTGCTCTGAAAACTGAGGGGGCAACTGAAGTCTGTTGTAATTCTCCATCCTCAGATAAAACTAGAAAATGTACGCTGACCAGTACTGAAAAGCTTTCTGCAGTCTGAATATGCAACCCAGTGGCTGATTATTTTAGACTATTTTTTTCAGCAAAAGCAGTTATGTTTTTTGTTGAACTTTTTAAACAAAATTTGTATGGTAACATCAGTGTCTCTCCAATATGATGGCATGGCAGATGAAAATTGCTACTGTTAGGGAATAAGCATAAAGAACAGTGGCCAGCCATACGTTTTTATTCTTTTCATACCTGTGTCTCTAGCAATCATAACAGGAAAAGGAAGAGCTGGAAGATGACAGAAGCGATTCTTTTTTGTCTCTAAAATATTTCTCATACATATTTATAGTTTGTTTCTGATCTGTTTTTCAGCTTTTGGTTGTGTAGGACTGAACTCTTGATTTAAAGTGTGAAACATGACATATCAAGTGGAAAGCTTTGTGGCATTAATTTTATAAATAGACCTAGTATTCAAAAATAATCTTATTGATAATCGGCTTTGTCGGTCTTAGTTCTGGAATGGCCACTGTATGTTTGTGTAACTGGTAACTTTGGCATAGATAATATTTAGTCCTTTGGGGAGCTGATCTGTGAAACAGCTTTAAAGTAAGCAGTCAGTAAGGCATGTTTGTTGTTCTTGTGTTTTGCTTAAATTCAAATTTTGCTATGTTAGGGTTAAGGGAAAGTTTTATCTTTTTCACCAGAGTATTTATTTGTGTACTCAGTATTGTCTCTCAGTTTTCTTGAAAATTGATGACTACTCTTGAATGAATTTTGCTGCCCTTCTGTTGAGTCCCCTAATAGAGTTTGGTGTTCTTTGCTATAATGTTAAATAAGGAGACAGCACAGGCAACCCTGCTTCTGGTGTGGAAAGTGTCTATGCAAAATCATGTTGTTCATTAGAAACAAAGGTAGTAATTCAATTGGCATGTCTGTGTCGTCAGTAATCTGTTTGTCTCGGATACTCTGGAGCCTATATACAGCTAATAAATAGTTGGGCAAAGTTAGGTTCTTTGGTTTTGGTTTGTTTTTCAATTTGGCGTATCAAATTTAATTTAAATTCGTCGCAGTGCTATTTCAGGAGTTAAGAAATTGGGTCTTTTGGATTTTTGACTGTTTCTTTATGAATTAGGGCTCAAACTAGGGAACTGGGTCTTCCATACTACTGCTCATAAGAAATACAGCGTGTCCTGTGCCTGTGTCTGATCTCCTGTTTGGAATAGAAGATCCTCTTTCAGTCGGGCATAGTTCCCCAGGAGCTGACCGTCTCTCTGGCTTTGTTTACTATATACTTCATCTGTGTCGTTAAATATTGATGGCTGCATTTCCGTGCATGGAAGTGGGAACACAGCGTCAGCGACTGGCAAATGCACGAATATGATCCAAATGTATATATGTGTCTGCGTGGAGGGAGGGTGGGCGTATTTTTGGTTTGTTTTAAACTGATAGTCTTTGGCAAATACAGAGTTTTCATTTTCAGCTGTGCTATAGGGAGATGATTTAGACCTAAATTCAGACCTAGAATTCAGCTAAAAATGACAAAGGCCTAACTAAAAATCTACTGCTGCTCAGTTTCTTGCCATTGCCATTAGTGCATCTTCAGGCAGACTTAATCTGTATAATTCAGCCTGCAGTCAGTTACCTACATATGATGATTTCAGTTTGGGCTCACACTTTTATTTTGGAAAGTGGAGTGTATGTATCCATTTTTATCATACAAATCTTACCCATGTGTAAGAAAATCACTTTTGAGAAGATTTAGTATTTTATACTTCGTAGAAAAAATGTAGCTGTAATGATGTCTTAGAAAGTAAACCTTTTTTTATTTACTTTCTACGCACACACGTTTCGGGGGGGGGGGTTGACATCTTACACAACTGTTACTGTTCTCAAGAGAACATCCTATATTACTGAAATGTGTGTACTGTTAGTGAAAAATTCTTCTTCCATTTTCAGAAAACTAAGATCTGTTAGGTCCCAAACAGTATACATAATGCATATGCTAAAAACACTTTAAACTTAATATTTGAGTAAAAAGAATAATGTTAATGCATAGTTGCCTGTGTTGGTGAGCTTTCGCTGTTCTTTGAATGCCGGTTGTTCATCGTGATAGCAGCCAGAGCTCTGTTTTATTTTGTTTTGTTTTTATTTTTACACTTAATTGTCAGGTTGTAGAGAAGGGGAATACTGTAAAAAGGTAAATATTTGAAGTTTTAGTTTCGTGCTTTGCTTTGTGGGGACTCCTGTGGTCCCTCTTTCCATTTGGGTGGGAGGATTTAAAAAGGCTGAATCTGTTGCTCTCCCAGCTTAAAGCACTTGCAGGGTCCTTTCTTCCTTCCATCCTCAGCAGCAGCAACTCTAATCTTCAAAAGAAATATAATTGTGCTGCTTTGCCCAACTCCTTCACACGAGAGGAGCAGGCACAGCTGCTGCTGCCTCTCTGCGGAGGAAAGGTGGGAAGGAGCATCAGTACACAAGCACCTGAGGCTTCTCTGAGGGAGGTTTGCTGCTGTCTGCGGCTCAAAACATCTTCATTTATAACTTTCAGAATTAGCAGTTGTGGAATTGATCAGTTGTTTGCGTGGTCTTCAAAATACCGTCTGTAAGGTGAGCAGCCTTCTGGTTTTGTTCCGAGCTCGTGCGCGTGTCTGCAGGCCCGAGCCGGGGGACGGAGGCCAAGCCGGGGACGGAGGCCGGCTCCTCCTTGGCTGAACGCCTCGCGTTTAGCTGCCTGCTCCGAACCACGGCGTAAAGCTCGAGCGAGTTGCAGTGCCTGTGGCAGTTTCCCCGCGAGAGCTGAAGCGGTGTCATCAACACCACCTCTCTGAAGCAGCGCGTCGCTTTTCCCTCCTGGAGGTAGGAGCTGCGGGTGGCAGAGGCTACGCGGGGCCACAGCCCCCTGCGCGTTCCTTCCGCGCCCGGGAGCACCCCGGAGCCGTTCTGCCTCGTGGCCGAGGGCGCCGACGTCCCCGCAGCACCCGCGGCTCGCAGGGGTCAGCGGGCAGCGGAAACACGGGCCAGCCCTTCCCCGCTGGAAGGCTTCAGCAAGAGGTCAAAGGCAACTCTTTCGCTTTTTTGCTGCCTGGGCCTGGCTCCACGGAAACTATTCCATTACCGTTTGTGGTCCAGCTGCTTTCCTAGCTCGTTTGAAGCCTTGCTCTCAGTGTCTGGTCTTTACTGCAGGTTTCTTTTTCTGGAGCGTACCCCTCTGCAGTTTGCTTCGCACAGTCCAGACAGGAGATGCTGGCCAGAAAAACAGATGTGTTGATTCTTAACATAATCAAAAAGCAAGATTATAATTTCTTCAGTTCTGTATCCAGGTATACCTTTATATCTGATACTGAGTTGGAGAGATTAAGTACTGTATCTTCTATCACCGTAAGCCTTCATAATTGGCAATCAGTAAAATATAGCTGTGCTTTTAAAAATCCTTTTGTTCATGTCTGCTCTTACTCTGGTACTGCTCTTACATCTGGAACTAAAAGCAAATATAAGTCACAAAATCTGAACAGCGCTGACTGACCAGAGTTTTGCTACTATAAGATCTAACTCTGATTCCACCTGTTTGCTAGTCTAAATGTTTGATGCTGCTGAAGTTGAGTAGCCTTTCTACTATGTTTTCAGCACTTGCTTTTGGTGGGAAGTGTGTTGGTTATGTGATATGTAAACACTTCTGATGGATCAATATTTTATGTATCTAGCTTGTGCTATATAGAGGCTATAACTGAAAAGAAGTGATTCAGCTTTTCTGCATGATGAAGTTGGAACATGTCCATAAAATGCTTTTGCAGAGCAGACCGTGAGTTGCTTAAAGGAACATTATCTTCTCAAGGCATTGTAGTATGGAAGGGGATTTTGTTCTAGCTCCTCTTTTATTTCTGTTTTGCATTTGAATTCTGAAGTGTGCAATATGAAACCTTCTGGCACCCAAACCAAACCTATACTACTTGAGACACAAAAAAGTCTATATTGCACATGAAGATCAATATTACAGGGTCAGTTGTGCGTCTTACTTGGTGATACTTGTGCTTACTTTATAGCTTCATTGGGTGTTATTACACCTTTTTCAGTAACGGGCACATTGTAGCAATCTTTCTGGGTCTTAACAACGTCCTACCATTCCCCCTGCTTGTCATACCAGCGGAGCAATTGCTTATGTGGTAAATAAATACTGGGAAATACTGATGTACGTGTTCCCTTCAGGATCTTCACCTGCTGGAAATGAGGAGGATTTGGTCTCATGGACTGTTAATGCTCCATAGATTGCGATCTCTGGCACGCTTGTCTGCATGTAGTCTGAGAGACTTTCTTTTAGTGAAAGCGCAGAACTGAAGACAGGAGAGAATATGGCATCTGGTTTTAGCTCGTAGTTTTTCGATACTTTCTTCTCCCATAGTTATTAGGTCAGTAGCTGTCAGTTTGTTTCTTTGCCCTCAGCCTTCGAGAACGTAGCGCTTTGGTGCTCGGCCTTCAGACGCAGGAGGGGAAGGTCCTGTGCCTGAAAACTGAATTCCCAGGGTTTTGGAAAGAAGCACCTAATAGAAATACTTTTGGCACTGCTCCTGGAATTTCTCCATTTTATGTACAAAATTATGTTTCTCTGTGGCAGTTTGATTGTTTTCCACAAAATCTCCCCCCCCCCCCTTATTGCTGTGAAGATACCTATCAGATTTGGTGCTGCAGTCCAAGAAAGCCAATCAGTCTTTGTCGCTTAAAGGGCTCTCACTAGTTGCCCTGACTTATCTTGGGGCAACAGCTGAGCTAACGAATAAAGATATTTTAAAAGTATAATTCCCAAACCTTAAAGTTGCAGAATGGGATGCCTTAACTGCTAGTGATGTACCTTATCTTCTGTTTTGTTTTTAGTTGCTCTTCTACAACGGGTAGCAGAATTGGAAAAGGTCAATGCTGAATTCCTGCGCACAAAGCAGCAACTTGAGCAAGAATTTAATCAAAAGAGAGCAAAATTTAAGGAGTTATACTTAGCTAAGGAAGGTAAGTTCTAAATTCTCTGAATTATTCTAAAGTTTAATTAAACTTCAAATAATCCCTGTATAAATAATAACCTTTAATGCTAGCTACTACTCACCACTTGCCCATGCACACAACGTGCCTTCTTTTCCTATCTGATTGAGGATAATGAGGGTATAAAGGAATTTTCTTCTAGTGCTGGGATAGTCGACTGCATATCCAGTGTGATTTGTGAGACATAGCATTGTTGCTGTTTCTCATTTGCCAAAAATGAAAAGGTGATAGTAGTCTCTTAAACAGAGATGTGGTAAGAACGTGAGGAACAGGCAAAAAGTAAAGGCCAATAGCTGGCTATTTAACTTCTTCGAATGAATTTTTAGAATGACTTTAAATATTTGCCTGTACAGATAGGAGTCAGCAGAGCAACTTGATATACACACAAAAACACCACTGCTGAGTTTTAATATTACTTCCTGCAGTAGATCTGTGCTCATTCTTTTTGAGCAGCAGCTGAAAGAGTAAGTGGAAAAAGACAGTCTTAATGATGTGCTGTTTGTACGTTGTGGCTAGCTATTTATGTAGTATTGATTTGTCTTAAATTTCAGTCTGAGCAAGAATGTAAGAAGACAAACATTGTAAAAGTTTTAATACCAGCCAAGGGCATTTATTTCTAAAACAATCTTTGTAGAAAAATTTGGACCATATGAGCTCAAATGTCCAATGAAGAATTGGAGAGAAGAGATGGCTTCTGTTCCGAGACCCAAATTGGTTTACTTCTAATCCTGATGATTTCCCCGTCCTTAACATATGAAAGCAAAGCCAAAAAATAATGTGTTAAGACTGCAGCTGGTTGTATAAGCTTATGAGAGCAGAAATACAACAGGCGTAATGAAGATCAGATCATACAGAAGGCTTATTTCTTTGTGTTTCTAGCAGCTGGATGAAAGGAACTTTAAGATACAAGGCACTGCTGATGAGATCAGCAATAATTCTCTTTTCAGACAAGAACTGTCAAAAGATAGAAAGTAAAAATAAATTGTGAAGAGAAAAAATTATCCAACTTGCACATGTACCAAAGTGAAAAGATACCAGAGAAGAATATACAAGCAATTACTTTTCTTTCCAGCCCTCTTTTTTTCTTCCTCTTTGAGAACCTCTCAAGAAACCCTTTCCTATATGTACATGGGAATTGTGGTGGCTCACCCTTAATGAGATAATTTGAGAACTAAGTAATATAAATGATAAAGGATCTTCAAGTTTTTTTCACAAGGATTAATATCCTTTTGAGTACTCAGCTCAGAGTTCCTTTTATAAAGCCGTAGATTTCTGTACAATCAGCTCAGTGACTGATCGATATCCTCTATCAAGTAGTGTAGGGTATTGTTTTGGGCAACTAGATTGATCAAGCCTTTTGGTTCAGAGGGAAATACATAGAGATAGCTTGGTGTATGTAGATAGCTTGGTATGCTGGCCAGATATTTCTGCTAAAAGTGTTTGCCATTGAAATAGGTCATGTGGACATAAAACTGTATTCTGCGTTAGTGCTTTTGAAATTAATTGTATAATATAAATCATTCGGAGCTTTTGCTTCAGGTTGCCTCAGTACTCAGGAGGATAATGTGAAATTAGTTTAATCTCTGTTTATAGTTGCAACAAATAGAGAAGTAGTGGAAATGTAGTGGGATATGTCCTTTTTTTTTGGTGGAAGCTTAGTTTCAGCACAGGTATGGTAAAGAGCAAATTAGGATGCATAGTTTTCTTAGGTGGACTCCAGGTAGTGTTCAGAGTGTTTCTGTTTCAGAAGCATAAACTGAAGCATAAATGTGAAGTGTTTTATCAAGTTCAGTACTAACCTAGTGCCAAAACTTGGTGAAGAACAGTCTTCCTGCCTGTTGGTCTGGTCTTTGAATTTCCAGATTCATTACCAGCATGAGTTAAATTATACTGAAATAATTAGAAGCGCATTTCACCTTCATTAGGCATATTGACACATAGCTTATATCTACAGTGTCTGTCTTGTGGCTGCATGAGTGAGAAGGTGCTTTTTTAAATAAAAGGGAAGGGCAAAGGAATTCAAGAAATAATGTTCTCTAAAGACCTCTACTAATGTCTGTTCAGTTGTTATGGGTAGGCGTTTTAATACCAGTGCTTTCTTTGCCCGCTTGTTAGAGCACTGCTCTTTGTCATAGCAGCTATGGGTACTCTTCAGATTGAATTTGTTAATCAGGCTAAATGGAAATAATACTTCTTTTCAGAGGACCTGAAAAGACAAAATGCAGTGCTGCAAGCAGCCCAAGATGATCTGGGACAACTGAGGACACAGCTGATGGAAGCTCATGCTGAAATGGAGAACATCAAAGCTATAGCTACCGTATCTGAGAATACAAAGCAGGAAGCTATTGATGAGGTGAAGAGACAGTGGCAAGAAGAAGTAGCTTCGCTGCAAGCTGTTATGAAAGGTAACAACCAGACAAGCTGCTACCGCTAAGATCAGACACGTTTTTAGTGTGCATTAAGTGATTTGTGCCTGCTGTTGCACAGAATATGGATAGATACTTTTCATGCCTTGGCAAAACTGGGTTACAGAACTGATGTATCAAGCATAATTCCTAAGCTTGTCAAAAGGAGCTTGATTCTTTTTTTTTTTCTATTAATATGGGGATGGAAGTAATAAGGAATCATGGCAATGGGAACTCCCACATACATGCAGAGCATTTTTGAGGGACCCAAGAATGTCATTCTTCATCCTTCACAAAGATAAGTATAATACATGTGACTTGACAAGTCTGAAAACAGCTTTAGGCTGACAATATGATTCTTTTCTCTCCTTCTGTGTAAACATAATTCTGCTGTCAGACAGTTAAACGTGCCTCCAGCACTAGCGCATAGACTTTTCCTCAGGCTTCTGACTGAATGTGCTGCTCTGTATCAGTCATACTGTTTTCTTTCCCCCCCCCCCCTTTTTTTTTCTTGCCAGTTCCAAGCTATTCTGTGTTACATTTGCATGTTGCACAGCTGTTGGCATTTCTGAGCCAAGCTATGAGCAAGGAACAAAATACAGGATGTAAACTGGGGGTAGACTGTTGTCGTAACTGGCTGTTTTCTTAAAGGTGCACAAACGGGTCACAGTATCCTGGGTCTACAGCCTGTTGGCTGTAGGCAGTTTTCCACATCACCTGATTATGCTTTTCCCCCAGGGAACACAGCTCTTCGTGTACATTGGTACACAAGTTTCATTTGGCTTGCTATAAATACAGTTTGTTCTGTTTATGATGTACGTAGATATGTGAGCCAACAACAAGGCTCTGTTGTGCCAGCTGCTGTACATATGCAAACAAAGATGGCTCCTTATCTTAAGGGGTAATGTTAAAAATACGGAAATGAAAGAGATGTGAGAAGGTTTAGTTGTTTCTTTGCATTTTGGAGGAAAGAAGGAGGGTTTGGGTAGTTTGTTTGGATGATGTGTTTTGAAATTAGGGGTTATACAGATAAATACACATATATAGTTGTTGTTGTTTTTTTAACATTGGTACAAATTGAAATGCAGTTCTTTTGGATCAGTTGCTTACATATCTGCTTTTTGGGGTGAGAGTCCAAGGGAAGAGAGAGGAAAGGAGAGTTTGCTATAGTTCTAGTTTTGATCAACTATAATAAATCATTGACTGGTTGGAGATAGAGTTCCTAAACCTCCCTTGTGTAACTTATATTGAAATTAAGTTTTGGAAATGCTATTTTATAGAGACTGTTCGTGACTATGAGCTCCAGTATCATCACAGGTTGGAGCAAGAGCGAGCTCAATGGAATCAATATCGAGAAAACGTGGAACGGGAAATAGCAGAGTTAAGAAGGCGACTGTCTGAAGGTCAAGAGGAAGAAAATCTAGAAAACGAAATGAAAAAGGTACATTGAAATCTAGCTGTTCAATTTCTGTTTCAAGATCTACTTGTTTGTTATGCGTGAGTCTGTTTCTATACCCTGCTGATAATTCCTCAGAAATATGCATAGCCTAGTTCTGCAAACTTTTAGCTCTTTGTTCACAGAAGTCATCACGACTTGATCCTGCATTTGAATCCATAAAGGGGTTGTCTCTGATCATGTGGATTTGGTTAGAAGATTGGACCTGAAAAGTTGCTAAGGCTTGGCCTTAAAGCTCTTAAAAGCAGGAGGCTTTGTAAAGTCTTCTGTCATGGTGTCTGATGATCTTAAGTAAAACTCCCATGAGGTTTTTCTGGAGTGGCTGCAGATTTATAAAACTTCCTTTATGCTTCTGTGCCTTTGTTCTTTGTCTCAGATCTTATAACTACTTTTGAGACTGTTAATGGGCTCTATTTCTAAAATATTTTTGGTCTTTGTTGTGAGGGGTCTTTGTTATTGTGCAACATAGTACTGTTGGCTTCCAGGAAATACAGAACCTTGTTGTCTTAAGACAACAGGCTTTAGATTATGGAAGATATTTGTCTTGAAGTTTAGAAGGGTTGTTGTTGTTTGGAGATATGTGACTTGGAACAGTTCATAGGAGTAAATTGAGGTGTCTTGTGTTGAGTTTGTATTTTTTTTTGTTGAGTTTGAAGATTTGGGGGTATTTCTGCTTCTTCAAGCAGGAAGTAGATTGAACCTGTCATGACAGATCAGCAGTTTGGAGTCTTCGTATATGTATTGTAAGAACTCACGTTTGCGTGAATTTGTCAAATCCATAGGCATTAGTCTTCAAGGTACTCTAAGACTTTCTTAATGTCATAAATGACTCTCTATTAGATAAAGAAGAGACCAGACTAACATGAAATAATATGCCAGCTTACTGTATTTTCTTGTTTCTGCTTGCTCTCAGCAGGAGAAACAGAATATCAAATATCATAAGCATTCCACGTCATAAGTATTTTCCCTATTGTTACTATGTTGTGGCAAGCAATGTTACTATGTATGTGTGCAACTGGTACTGCAAAAACGGATTTTTTTTTCCTGAGACATATAAAGAGACTTTTCTGAATATTGGTAGTTTTAGCTGCATGATTAGTGTTTGGTATTCAGTGAGACTGCTTTTCATGCAGTCCTGATTTATAAAGGTGGGAGTCTGAAAAAAGCCTATTTGCTGATGTTCTAACTACAGAAGTCCTGCTACTGTAATTTAAAAACATCAACCTTTTTTTTAGAGAAACTTCTAGCTCTACTAAGAGAACAAAGATTTTGTTTGAAGCTGGAAGGAAGGGTCAGGATTGGATCAGTGTGGTGAGTCCTGAATAAACAACGCAGAAGTTGCAGAATTCATGGTATAAAAGTCCCACAATGTGTTACCAACCATCAATAAGTATTTTCAGAAAATAATCTCCCTCTACTGGAAAAGTCTTTGAAATACAGACTATCCAATATCTAAAATTTCAACACCATTTTCTTCATCTGAATGTACTGCTTATGTAACAGAGCTGGAGTAGTAAGTTGCTCAGATGCCAAAGCAGCTCACCTAAACTTAGTAGCTTTAACATGAGCCCATTAGCATCAGAAAGTTCAGGATAGCAGATAAATGGCACTATCACCTTCACTCCTTTAAATGGGAAATAAATATTTCTTGTGTTCCTAAAGGAAAAGGTAACTGATTTTAATTAATACTGTGATTAATTAATGTATGATTAATACCATGATTAACATGAGCTTGGAAAGCTATCTAAAGAGCCGCTGAAGCAGAGCAACATGCACTTTATGTAATACGGGGGAAGGGGAAATCTGGTCTCGGGAGTGCTGCTTGAAATTACTGCTTTAACTGTCGGATTCGACACTCCTAGCACATTTGCATGTTTGGTTTTTTTAATCTTCCATGGTAAACCTTTGAGTTTTTTCCTTAAGAAGACCAAGAATTAAAGCAAAATTAGGAAAAGGACAGTCAATTTCACCAAAAAAAAACCCCAACATCCCAAACCCTCAAAAAACTGTGGTTGGCAAGCAAAAAAACGATCATTCATGCACCACCTGACAGTGTAAAAGGAAGAATTTGGTTTATTATTTGGACTCTGCTGTTTGAAGACTTGTGACCAATTCCTCATGAAAAATGATATTTCCAACAGAGGTGAATTCATCCTTCATCTTTATTTGTTCCATTATGAGGAAGGATTTATTTTATTTTAATGCATAAACTTAGGAAGAGTTTTAAAAAATACCTCTTGTTCTTGCCAGTTCTGTGGAAACTCCAAACATCTCAAAAGATTAAAAAAAAAAGTAACTTTTTTCTCGGGGTTGTAAGTAGGTCCTGTACCAGCATATAAGATACAACATGCATTTAGTTATTAAAACTAGCATAAAACCATACCCTTGTCTAGCTTTTACTGTGCAGTTAGAAAAATGGATAGAGCAGAAACAAGATGACGAATAACTTGCTTCTGTCCAGGACACTGGCCTTCTTGGCTCTCTTGATTGAGTAATATCTCAGTTCAGTTGTGTTCTGTTTGGCTATAAAATAAATTTTAACAAAGAAAATCCATGAAATCCATGACTACTGGATCCACGTAATTGCTAAAGATTACGCTAGTCATCTACATTTTTTTTCCCCCGAAGACATGAAGGCTAATTAACAAATGCTGATCCAAATTCTGTAACCATCTCTCAAATGTAAACCTTACTTGTTTGGTTGAATGTTCAGTTTTGGTACGTTCAGGCTTGTAGTTGTGTGTTATTTTTCCTGGTTGGGGAGCAGTTGGAAGGGGTGGGTAATGTTTTGATAAGCATACTGTTTTGAGCTGTATTTCCTAGATTTTGACTACGTTGCAGGAGGTGCGCAAGCCTAGCCTGCAAATCCATAGGGTGGCGTTCTTGAATGGATTCTCGGCAGAAAGAGCACGTCGAGTGGAACACGCACAGTTGTCGGGAAACAGGTGTTTTGCTTTTCCCTGTAAATGTGTTTCAAGTTGCAGACTGCCAGATCCCTTTAGAAAACTTGTGGATTTTGTGATTTTTTTTTTTACTGTAAAGCAAGCATTTCTAGGAAATCCGTGTTGAAAACCTTGCACGCACTATTTAAATCTTTCTCCCAACTCAAAAATGGGAAATACCTTTTTCTAATGATGAGTGTGCTTGTCTAGTGATTGACCTTTCCGAAAATGTAATTTTTTTTTTAAGTCCATCTTCCTGCTGTTTTTTAATACCAGATAGGGGTTTTTTTTAGACTTATCGTAGATGCTGAAAGCAGTCCAGCCGTTGCAACATGTACCCCATATCAGTTCTCCACCCAGTAATGACTGGGCTCCTTCTGGAAGATGCCTTGGTGGGGGATGCACCTTGCACACTGGCAAAATTTGGCTAATCCAGTTTATCCGGACCTCATTTTCCATTCAGGAAGGTGGCTGACTGGCTGCTGGAGCTGTACTGAACCTAAAGGCTGCTCTTAGCATGGATGTGTCAAACTCTTGGCTAGCAGAAGTCTGCCGAACAGGTATTTTGGATATAGAGAGAGTAAAAAAGAGCAAACCTCTACTTACAAAGCATGTTTGATAGTTAGAATAAGGGGAGTTGGAAGGGGAGAGTAATCTGATTTCTGACAGTGCTGACTTTAAAATCTGAAGTCCAATAAGCGACTTTCATTGCTAATGATAAAGAACATTAAAAATTGATTAAAACCTATTCCAGTGTTTTACTTCTGCTCTAAAGAGAGAGTCTCAAATTTTAAGCGTGTGTGTGTGTGTGTACGTGCGTGTGTAGAAGTTGCTTGTTGTTTTGTTTGTTTGTTAGGAACAAATTCAGATTCGGTGTTTGTCTGAGAGTCCCCCGGCCAGGTTTTTGGCAGTTTTAATACCTTTGCGGACATCTTCTCTGGCAAATCCCTCCTTTCTTATAAGCAGCTTAGCCATTGATCCTACCTCAGGCGCTTCTGGCCTTGGCAGGGGCTTTTATTTATTTATTCTTGTTCGGTGGTGAATAAATAAAGGTGGTAATTGTGTAAAAGCTTGGTCTACTGCAGGCAAGGAAATTTGGCAAAAAGTTAGAAGGACACACACGTTTTCCTGCTCATACCTATGAGTAACTCCTTTTTATAGAGGAAATGTGATACTGTGACACTTCTTGCCACATGATGGCATGTGTTATGGGACTGGGATATTCAAAAAATATATATATATCTACCTGCTCCAAGTGGATTATATTTGGTAAGTGATGTAGAAGGAGGTGATAAGGACGTTTGTGTTATACGGAGAAAAAAGGGCATGCTGTATTTCTTTAAAACACACGGTGACGTTTTAATGCAGTTTTTCTATAGGATAGGCATTCTCATTTTATTAAAAGTTTGAGTAGGAACAGCCTCTGTTTGGGAGCCTCAGTACTCTGCCTCAGTTCGCGGGAGGCTGGAAGTAGACCCAGTGACCACACTTCTTTTTTTAGCAGATGCAAGCTGTTCACAGTATTCAGCTCAACCTCATACTGACCTTTTATACGTATCCTATTCGCAAACCCTTGCAACAAAAGGGTCAAACTTCAGTTCCCTTCACAAAGAAGTGAAAGCTAGAGGGATTTTTCTATCAGGTGGAATTTGATACGTGCAGTTTTGTCTTGCCAGCTGGTCGCTGCTGAACAGTCTGGTTTCATCTTTGCAAACTTTCTGACAGTGTCTCTGAACTGGTTGGTTCCAGCCCGAAAGAATTTGTCGCTTTATCTTCAGCACTGAGCAATGTGCAGTCAGACGACACTGAAATGTTCTTGCAGATGTCACGAATAATTAGGAAAAAGCTTATTCAACAGCCCCGAAAATGTTGGGCTCTCTAGTGCACGTGAGCCTGCTCCAGGTAGGCTGGAATGAGCAGCGCTGGTGCAAGGAGGGAGATGCTGAGCAACCCCTGAAGCTGAGCTCCTGCTCCCATCGGCTCGAAGGCTGGGGCTGCCGAGCGGCTGGCCGCCAGCGATGGCGTGTGTGCGTACGTGTGACACCGTCATGTGCCCCTGGCACCGAATTCACTGTGTCATGTGAGGCCCTTTACGTTTCCTCACAGATTTTATTTGTCCTCGTTGGACAAGCAAGCTAGCAGTGACAGAACGCACTCGAAGTGAACGAAACGTGAAGAAATTTAATTTTGCTTTGTCTGTAGATTGTTTGTTTGTTTGTTTTGTTTTTTAAGCTTTTTGGAGCCCAAGGGCCTGGTAGCACTCGTATGCTTGCCAGGTATTGCAATATTATTTTCTTTTGTCTATTTATTTTAACTGATTTTTAAGCCGTTGAAGTCTTCCATTATCTCTTTTTCTTGCTGAAAGTCCTGTTCAGAATACAGCTGTCAGCAAGCTGACCGGAAAATGGAAATCTAGTGAGTAACCCCTGAAACCTCTATTCTAATGTAGATTTAAAACAAGGCATGAGTGTCACCTAGTGTAACAGTTGTCTTCGCTGGTAAGAATAGGAGAAGCGTCATCTCTGGAAACTTCAGTTTGGGGACACAGTTCTCATTTTTTCTTGCTGAATTCTGCCAGTAGAGGGTGGAGAGTAATTGAGCAGCCTCAACCTCCATATATAAACACAACAAAATTAGGTAGCTTAAGTTCTTTGTGGCTTAAGCAATTTTATTGTGGTGAATATTTGAGTCTGAATTTTCTTCTGAGTGTTGTGCTTGCTGTTGCGGAGTCGCTGGGAGCTGTTGCTTTCACTCGGGCAGGTTTTAGGACATATGTGAAGGAATGTCAGAGCCTATAGGGAATGGGGGTGTCGGGGCCGCCCTGTGCAATGCTGAATTTGAATATTGAATGTTATTTCTTGTTTTAATTCTTGCTATTTTTACCCCATTCTTTCTCTGCTCTCTCGTATCAGTCTTCTCATTCTCTTATCCTGCTTTGATCTTTCCAGAACTGCTGTTTTGGAAATGTCATGGCTTTTGTGATAGCTTGACTATATATAATTTTGAAATATTTAGTACAGTAACACCAAAAACTGATGCTACATCAGTCGTAATTGAAAGTTTGAAAATGGATTCCAAAACAGAAGCAAGGTAGGCTGTGTGTTGCTGTGCAGATCCCTTTGCTCTTTAACTTCATGAGCAGGTAAATGAACAGTCAGTAACTCACCATGCCGTTCGTGTCATATACACTTTTTTGTGTTATGTGGCAGCAAGTTGCAGGACAGTTAGGCCTTTAATAACAGAAACGTGTGCACATTATGAAATGCATGATTCATAAATTTTCTCCAAAGTGTTGAGAGTGATAGATTTACTGACAGTCTCTTTAAAAGCAGATATTCATGGCCCAATCCATGCATGGTTTTAAAATTCAGCTACCTTCAATGAATGCAATAAATTTGGCATGTTGTCATAGAGATGACTGCCGAACTAAATAAATAGTAATAAGACGAGCGTTCGAAGTGGAAGTTTAGTCAGCTGTTTTTATTGGCATAGGATTTTTTTCTCCAGATGTCTCCCATGATGGAAAATGTTGTAGTGAAAACTGTGATAATGTATTAGTGATTTATTGCATTAATTTCAGGCGCAAGAAGATGCTGAGAAGCTTCGTTCAGTTGTGATGCCTATGGAGAAGGAGATTGCAGCTCTAAAGGAAAAACTGACAGGAGCTGAAGAAAAAATAAAAGAGCTGGAAGCATCCAAGGTGAGGTGGAGTTTAATTGTGTCCCAATTTGTATCTTGCATCATGGTAGCTTGATGCAGGTAAGCGATGACAAACTTTCTAAAGAGAAAAAGTGGTAATACGAAGCTTCTCACGCACGATATATCTCTTCTCCTGTAGTGCAAAGAACGTATTTGGCCTACTTATGCTGTGTTTCTGTTTTTAGAGTTGGGTAACGTGTATATCATCTGTACTTAGCTTTAATTGCGTAAGTTCAGCTCTACTGGAAATAAAAGGGAAAGAGAAAAGCTCTAGAAAAATAGCTTTGTTTCACCTCTCCAACAGATTAATGTCAATTAATGTTTCATCTCTCCTTAGATTAATGTCATGCTTAAAGCCACAGAAAGATTTGCATTTGGCACAACTTTTTAATCTACTTCCCTCCAGCATCTGCTATATTTCGTTTTCTAATCCTGGGCATAAAACTGAGGCAATATGACCAGAATTTTGTGCGTCTTTTATTGATTTCTTGGCAGCAACTTCCAGTATCCCTTTCTATGAATCTGAGCTTTCCTTAAAGTATAAGAGATTTACCCAGCATTTCTGTATCCTTCAGGTGTCTCAGAAACCCTGTTTAGCTTTCTTATCAGCTGTGGAAGGTAACTAATATCTGCGATTAGTGTAAGGTAGTTGCGTTTAATGTGCTGTTTTATACAGAGAGAAGGATAGCTTTTATAATGAATATTTTATCTTGAAAATCAAGTATGCTGAAATTACAAAATAACCTAGTATTTGGGTGTTTTTCCTTGTGGTCTTCTGGCTCACATTCTTTTAAAAGATAATCCTAATAGACGCTCATCACTTGCTCAAATTCTTTCTCTTGTTTTCCCTATTAGTTCCACTTGGAGGTCTGTCTGGGGTTTGAGGGAGGAGCGTAACAGTCTTGACAATTTTACTATATTGATTGACAGGCCGTGCTGGAGCTTTTTCCCTTCTTCTCGGTAGATTTGTTATGCTAATCCATTTTCATTGCAAGGCTGAATTTGGGCCAGGGGAGAAGATACGAATCCTTTCTTTTCTTGTGCTCAACTCTCTCCTCTTTTTTTCTTTTCTTTTTTTCTTCACAGCAGTCTGGAACTTTCCCATTAACTCTAGTTTTAACATCTTAAGTTGCTCTTATCTCCCTCTTCCATTATAGGCAAGAACTATCTGAGTAAAACTGACTGTTTCAGGGCCAGGAGTTTTGTTGGTGTCTGTCAGCCCTCTAAAATCTGAGCATGTCACTCAATGGGATGAGTAAAAGAAAAGCACAAGTCTCTTGAAAAAGAACAGATGTTTTATCCATTTTTTTGAGATTTTGTGTGTTTTCTTTCTGGGTTTGTTGTTGTTTGTTTGTTTGTTTTTTAAAAGGTCCACTTTGGACAGTGATTCTTACCAAAGAAAATAACTTCACACCCTTAATTGTTACTTGCAGTCAGTTCTATTTCATTATTCCTCTTGTCTAGAGTTCCCAGTAGTTCTATTTCTGTCGCCTTTTTAGCTGAATTGGAAAGAATTGCTATTTTTTATCTAGCAAGGAGATGCTGGTCCAGCTTTTCTGTGTATCCCTGCCCTCTTTTCTCTTTTTAAACACACAGGTAGTTGGGAAGTTGTTAAAGTGCTTTGATCAATGGCACTATAAAAATGCAAGGTATTATTTTGATTTGTATTATTAGACTGGTATGAGGACTGACAGGTTGTGCGGAATGAGAGATACCTTTGACTTTTCTGTTGATCGTGATGAAATCCCTCAGATCTGCTTTGAGTCGTGCTGTTTTGTTTTTCAGTGTCAGGTATTTAGCTGGATCCGTGAAACAATGCATTTCTTTTGTTTCCTGCAAGGCTGTTCCAGCCTTCCCAAAGGTGATTCTTTGAGTCTGATTTCTCCTTTCAAAGGCTACCAGGCTTGCAGGCAGAAGACTTAGGCTAACAGACTTGCAGACAGATACTATCCTAGGGCAGGGGAAGCTGTCCCCACCATTAATGCCAAATTAACACGGAAGGATTATCCTAGAATTCTGAATTAGCATCTGTGGCTTCAGGCGGTGTTGAGAAAGATGAAGAACAACTCTGTGGAGCCAGTCAGGAATTGCCTGAAGGCTTTCACTTCTTTTAAAATAAAAACTCATGTGATTCCTGACTCAGAAAATCATAAAACTCTGTAGGACCATAAAGAAATCCCTTGGCCAGTTCCATGCTCCAAGATGGGATCCATCTGTACGTCCATTATGTTTGACAGACATTTATGTAGCCTTATCTTAAAAGATTTCCAGTGGAGATTCTCTAATCTCTGCAGGCCTGTTGTTCCAGTTCTTTGTTGGCTTTGCTGTTTAAAAAAACAAAGCAAAACCCAAAAGCTTCCTAATGTGTTTCCTCACTCTTCCTTACTGCAACTGCTTTTTATCCTGTCCTCCATGGACAGATTTTCCTTTCCTTTTGCAGCAATCTTCCATGGGTTTGAATGTTTTTTTTTTTCTTGCCTGTCCTCCAGTTTTCTCTTGTCTTAGGCTACATCCCTGGTTTAGTTCTATCTTGCCTCATAGTCATGTTTTCTAACTATTGTCACACTGTTCTGAACTGTCTCCACATCCTCTTTGGAGGTGTAAAACCCCAAACCAGATACAGTAATTCAGCTGTTGCCTTATCAGTGCTGCTTAAAGGACTACTTCGTTGTCTGTTGTTCTTGGATAGTAGCCTCCTTACCACCTCTGTGCGTGGTGCTGTTGTTGTTGTGATCTAACTGCTGAAGCTCTCAACATACTTACATGTTTGATTTAGCAGAATTTTAATGAGTAAATAATTTAATACAAGTAGTACTTGCTCACTGGTCGTTGAATATTCGTGATTCCTAGAAATAAACTTGTGCGTGGCATCTGTATGTTACCCAAACAGGAGGCACTATAATTTGTAATAAAAAGGAAATGACTGAGAGTGCCCTCCACTGAGATGGTTTTTCCTCTCTTTATTCAGGTTAAAGAATTGAACCATTATTTGGAAGCTGAAAAGTCATGTAGGACAGACTTAGAGATGTATGTGGCCGTTCTCAATACTCAAAAATCAGTCCTGCAAGAAGATGCAGAGAAGTTACGGAAAGAACTGCATGAAGGTACCTATCTCATGATAATCCTTTTGACATTCCTACACTGAGGATGCAAGAAACAAGATAGCTGTTTATTCTCTTCTGATTTCTTCTCTGAGTTGGATTGAAAAATGTAGTGTGGAAAAAAAAAAAAGAGTAATTTAAATGTAAAAGCTCTTGAAATGTTAATAGAATAATTGACTTTGGTGTCCTCTTATGAGAGAGAAAAATAAACAAATCCATTCCCTCCAAGGGTGATGTTGAGAATCAGAAATTCATGGTATTGCAAGCTTCATTCTTATTAAAGTGATTTTGCTGGTCTCCTTATTTATGTAGAATTATTAGCATTATTTCCATAAGACAGTCTAGCAAGGATTTGCTTCCAACTCTGGAATATGTCAATTGTGAATGCCTGGTGAGGGAATGGATGTGTCAATGTATTTGCATGCCAGTACAGCACAGAATCACTGTAGAGGAACGAAAAGCGGAACGTTCTGCTGAAATAAATAGGAACTTACAAGGCATCATTTTAAGAAGGACAATAAAAAACAGACTATTAGAATTTATGAACAAAGTTACAATGTTAGTCTGCTAATTGAAAAATCATAAGTTATAATATATCCCTATTCCCAAGCCAGGTTTGGGAATTACAAAAATGTCATATTTCATCCTAAATAGGCGTTGAACAAAGCCTGACTGTTTCTGATTAGAACAATAACTACTTTTATTCATGAGGATGCTTCTCTTTGGAAAAGAGGTTTAAAAAATGTTTGACTCTTTCTCTTCTTGAATAGTCTGCCATCTCTTAGAGCAAGAACGACAACAGCACAACCAGTTGAAACACACATGGCAAAAAGCCAACGACCAGTTCTTGGAGTCTCAGCGTTTGCTGATGAGGGACATGCAACGTATGGAAATAGTTCTGACCTCTGAGCAGCTCCGACAAGTTGAGGAACTGAAAAAAAAGGATCAGGTTACTTGCTGCTTTCCTCTCTCTTGTAGAAAAAGACTGTAGAGTTGTAATGGTCTGCCAGGTTCTGAAAGCACATGCTAGAGACGAGAGAACAGATCATAGTTTTAATTTTATTCTTAACTGGGTTAAGTGTTAATAGTTCCAAAAAATGACAGCTAATGATTTTAATAGAAACTGTCTATTTGTACAAATATTTCAATATTCATATATATAGTAACTAAAAAAGTAATGTTGCTAATATTGTTAAATGAAAGGTTAATAATATCCAGAATTTAAGCTTGGAAGAAGAAACGTTTTTCTGTGATGCAAAAGAACTGGGTTAAGGATATTAGGATGGCAAGTTTCACTTCTAGGTTTTTTTTCTATATGTACCTTGCTCAGGAATAAACTAAAAGAGTTTCATAGTAATTTCTCTTACACAAGTGATTGTGTACATGCTTTATGACTTACTATTCTTTGATGTCTTTCTTCTTGAGTCATTTTGTGTATCTTCTATTGCATTGCTTAGTGTGATCAAGGTACTTTTTCTTTTCACATTTGGTTTTAATGTTCATGCTGGTATAAGTGAGGTCATTAGTGGTGCAAGCATGTTAGCAGGTGATATACAATAGCTAGTGTAACCAACTATTTTTATTGTTACCTATTTGGTAATTCCTTTAATGAGAATTTTGAACTAAATAAGTAGTATCTTTTTTTGAATAAAATTATTCTACAGCATGAATCAGCAACTAAAAGTGAAAAATAAGTTCTCCTTTAGATCAGCATAGAGGTTCTCCTTTAGATCAGCATAGAGGCACACATGCCTTGTGAGATGAATACTAGCTTTTCAACCAAGTGAATCCTTCCCAGTGTCGTCTTTGAAGCTTAGCTTATCTTGAAAGCTAATGTCGTGGCTGCTAAGACAAAAATGAATCCTGCTTATATGCTTTGTCCATTGACCACTGACTTCTAGGAAGAAGATGATCAGCAGAGACTTAGCAAAAGAAAGGAGCAGAAGCAAAAGGATTCAGATGATGAAACGAAAGCTTCATGTTCTCTAACCCATGAGGAATCCCTTACTCAGTTTTCTAATGAAGAGGTAAAACAATTGAATAGTTCAAAGCAACTTTGAATAATTTTGCATTCTTCAGGGTGTTCATTATAAAGACAAATGGAAACTTAATGTCCTTTATTCTCTACAGTTTTTAATTCTTAATAAGCAATTAAATACTTTTTTTACACTTGAATACGTAAATTCTAATAAAGATTGGAAGACAATACTTTAATACCTTCTGAGAGGTCCGGTTAAAAATTATAACTTACCTTCTGCCTTGTGGATATTAATTGTTGTTAATGTCTGTTGGGATTTATAACCACTTCATAACACACCTGAACCTTCAGAATTAAATCTGTTAAACCTGAATGTTCAGCAAGTGTATTGCAGCTAATTGCTAATCTGCCTGTAGATATCTGTTTTGAATTTAGGCTGATTAGACTAGTCTGTGGTCACTGACTGCTAAGTTAGGTAGTTGCTTAGCATGTGTAAATTAGCACTATTTTGTGTGTGTGTGTGTGTGCACACACATGTGTGCTAAGCTACAGCCAGCTGTGCAAGTTGAGGTTTTTGGCCACGTAAGTTCAGCAGCCAGAAATAAGCTGCTTTAGCCAAGCCAGAAGCCGGGGCTCAGCACCAAGTTTTTGCTGAAGCTGCTTGTGCTGTATTAGTAAACTCATTATAACAGCCAGGAAAATTGATACTGCTGGATGTCATTAGCAAGCCGTTTTTGTGTTGTAGAAAGTCATACACTTGGTCAAGATGAAACTGTATGTGAGAATTTGCCTTAGCTTTTCATTTGTGAAGAAACAAGTCCAGTGAGCCTGCAGCTTGGACCATGGGAACAATGTCAAAACTGGCAGTTATTTCTCCTTTTCCAATGTGTTTTGCCTGTTTATCTGATCATCTGACAGGTTCCATTTTGGTTTTGTAGCTCCAAGTGGGGACAAATAAATAAAAACAAACTCAGTTTTGTGCTGTAGAGGTTCGTGTAAGCCTCAGGAGATCTGAGAAGCTGCAGTGTGAACTGAATGTTTGCCTATTTTGTTTATCCTTTTTAAAGGAAAATAATGTATATATTCCAGAATCTGGCCTCTATTGCTTATCAGTGATTTGTAGCAGGTTATGATGCTCTTTCAGAACTAGTGCAGAATGCAGAAAGAAGTTCAAAATTGTAACTTCTAAACGTAGCTGAGATTTGTTTCTACCCTTTATCTTATAGCAAGGGGATACTACTTTCTTTCTCTGTTTCAAATACTGTGTTGAATACTAACAACACTTCTGCATCCAGATATGCGAACGAGAGCCTTTAATAGGGAACCAAAGGCTTGTCTTCCCACATTTGCTTTAATCTCAGTTCCTGGGACACGCTTTACTCTCTTAAGCACTACATTTATTTAATTCTAGGAAGTATACACAATGGAATATTTTACAGTTAGAGTTAGGGTATAATTTCCAGAGTGGCTTTGTCTTTGTCTGTGAATTTGTTTTTGGTTGCTATTTATGACCATTTTTAGCTGTACAGAATGTGTTTTACAGGAGGTAATAAATCGTATTATCAGTCATGTCTTACAGTTTGTCATACTTTGGCTTGTAAGCTGCTTTGAACATATAATTGGCTTTCCAGTTTGCAACTACAAACATGATTTAACTGTATCGTCAACCGTTGTTGTCCAAAGATGCAGTTGTCTGCAAGTTCCTATTGTTTTCACTTGTTTTTATGAACTACTTCAACATGTATATTTACATTTTAAAATACTTGTAATAATTCCATGCCTGAAAAAAGATGCTTAAAGTAAGGCATTTCCACAACAGTCATAATAATTGCATACTATATAATTATGAATTATAAATATATAAATATAAATATATAGAATAATACATCATTATAATGTTTAATCTGTCTGTTACATTCAAAGTTGGTGTTTAGTTTTTCAGTAATTCCTGTGAAAACTTGAGACAGAGTTAAAGCTCAGATCTGTAAGTGTGGGCATGCTATTAAATACAATTTGAAATCTGTGATTGCAGACAGAGTAACAAAGAATGGATTTTTTTGTGTCTTATTCAGTAAAATAACTGCTGTTCTTTTGTATATCTGCACTGAACTTAAAAATTTGACTCAGATATTTTTCTTGCTATATTTCAAAATGCCCCCAAAACCAGACTCTTGTAGTTATAGGACAGAAAAAGATTCCTTATTTTAAACACCTGCGTGGATGTGCTAGCCACCTGCTAGTCTGTGCTGGACCTACTTCTGAATGTAATATTTTTATATATTTAGACTTTGCATGTCTGATGGCAAAACAATCACACAAGAGGTTGGAAGGTGTTTTGAAAAGTGTCTTATACTTTTTAAATAAAGCATTACTATTCTGTTTTTCAGTGCAACAAGTAAATAAAAAAAATAGATTGAGACTTGTGTTCCTTACACAAGTCACGAGACAGTTAGTATAGCTTTTGGTATTCCCGCTGCCTAGTGTGCTTTTCTGTTTAAGCCCAACCTTTCCTCTTCCGTTTTCTTTTATGTAACAATGATCTTTTAAATGTCATAAGAAAATATTTCTTTCTCTTAGGATATTTTGTCAGATAATCATAACAGAAGAAAGAAATAGAAGAAGAATATTCACCTGTCAGTATAGAGCAGATACTAAATGCATCATTTTTCATTTATGATGGGTGTTATGGTCATCTTCTAAACACCATTCTGGAAGTGGAATATTTGCCTTCTGCTGTGTAGATCATAGTTCTAAGAGTCATTTTGCAAGTCTCTCCCTTCTTTAATGGAAGAAGTGCCTTGCTTTGAATATTGAAAGAGATGTAAGGTAACTGCTTCCTTGCCAAGTGAGCTGGCAGCAAAGCACGTTCTTACCAAAGCACTCTTAAAAGAAGACTTTTTTGTTTGTTTTTTTGGAAGTTGCAGCTGGTAGATTTCAGTTCTGTATCGTTTTCTCTGCCGTCTTAAGTTTAGTGATCAGATGTTCTTACCAAAGCCAATTTAGACCTGCAGTTATCATGTCTGATCCTTAGTGTCCAGCTATGTGTCCATTTATACTGCGCTTCTAGAACAGAGTATGTAAAGTTTTCTTCTGTGTTTTTCAATTCCAGGTGCATTTAAATAGCACCCATGGCTCAGTCCATTCATTGGATGCAGACTTGCTTCTGTCTTCTGGTGAGTCTTTCAATAAAACGGATAATGATATGTTTAAGGATGGACTACGGAGAGCACAGTCAACAGACAGTCTGGGGACATCTGGATCTTTACAGTCCAAAGCTTTAGGATACAACAACAAAGCAAAATCTGCTGGGAACCTGGATGAGTCAGATTTTGGACCACTCGTTGGAGCAGATTCAGTGTCTGAGAACTTTGATACGGCTTCGCTTGGGTCTCTGCAAATGCCAAGTGGGTTCATGTTAACCAAAGATCAGGAAAAAGCAATCAAAGCAATGACACCAGAGCAAGAAGAGACTGCTTCCCTTCTTTCCAGTGTTACGCAAGGGGTAGAAAGCGCTTACGTATCCCCTAGCGGTTACCGCTTGGTTAGCGAGACGGAGTGGAATCTACTGCAGAAAGAGGTGAGTGGGCAGCGCGTGTCCGCTGTGGTCACTGGCGGTGTTAGGCGAGGGCCTGGCAGGCGCAGCCTTCGGTCTTGCAAATCTGAGGTGAGGGGGGAAGAAGATGGGAGAAAACAAGGAGAAAAATGGGAATCTAGGAAAAAAAAATTGTAGTGCAACTGGGCTGGCTAGGAAAAGGTGCAGAGCTAGCAGTGCTGTTCTGTGCACCCCGTGTATTTACGGAGGATTATGCATGGAGTGCACTTGAGAAGTGAGCAACCAAGATATGCGTAACGTCAGGCTGCTACCGAGCAAGCTTCAGAAAATTGCCAGGGACTTGCTTCGTAAGAAACCAATTTTTGAGAGCAGCAGGCAGCAGGCTAGACTTAACGCTGTGCCAGCGTCAGTCCCTCTCTGTACGAGTGACCACGGAAACTTGCTTCTGAGTGTTCTGCCTGTCAGTTCTTCAGTAGCTTTATGTGATGCCAGTTCAAAATCTGCTTTTGGTCTTTTGCTGAAGAGAGAAGCATTATGTGGCTCCTGCACTTACTGTTTCAGAAGAAGAGAGGCCAAGGAGTAATAAAAAAAAGGTGGGGGGTGGCAGGGAGGAAGGTAACATTATCAGAAATGGGTGAAAGGGAAGAAAAGGTGAAAAAGAGGAATGTAGGGATGCAGGTGGGAAAGGAGGAGGGGTGGCAAAGGATGGATGGAGTGGAGAACTGAATATTGATGATATTTAACTTCTCAACTTCCCGGAATTCACCCTGTCTGCAAAGATCTCTCCAAACCTGTTGTAAAGTTGCTATTTTTTTGTGTTGCTACTAGTCTATAATGTCAAGAGAGGTAAGGGAGGTAAACTACAGTGTAGCGATCTCCGAGCAGAGTTAAATGCTCGACTCTTGAGTGCTTCCTTGCCCTGTTGACATTTGGATGCCGTTTCACTCCAGCCCTTTCTCAGAATCCGTGGAAGAAACACACTGCTTCCCACGTATTTCTGGAGGCAGGAGTACGGGCAGGGCATGCGAATGCCGCTCTGTGTGGGAGGAACATGGAGTGGCAAAAAGGGATTCCAGCTCGGACCCGACTCAGAGCTGTAGCTTCGGAAAAACTTCCGTTTGTTCCCTTAGCCAAAACTATTACGTTTGCAAAGCAGCGGCTGGTTTCCTCTGCATTCTCTGTCGTCGTTGTCCCCCCAGCCGTTTTTGCTGCCTGTCTGTTGGGGTGGTTTTGTTTTCTTTTGCCCATCTCTATTCTTTCCCTTTTTCTCTTTTTCAGTGCAGATCAGACTGAGTCAGACCAACCGTTTTTCTAGCTGATTATTCGGTGTCTGATACTGAGCAATACTGGAAGAGGGTATTAAAAAAGTAAATAAAACTTGATGGCGGCTGTAGCACAAAATTAGTAAATGTCATTGCAAAAATGTTCAAAGCTCAGTTATAGGGAGAAAAAGATTCTGAAGAAAGTCCTGACCTGGTGAACTGACTTTCTTTTTAATTGATTTGTGCTGATTAAAAAGCTCTGTGATACTGTATATAATTCGACTTGTAGTAGAATATAATTGCATGAAAAAATGCTACAGCTTGTTGAGATCTCTTCTCCAAGATGTCTATTTCTATACAGACAATTAAGTACTATATTTCAAAAGGACACACTGAATGGCTTGATAAACTCTTGCGTGTCATGGCTTATTGCTCTTGTGCTAGTAGTGGGATTTATGCCAGGAAAAGCTGATTTACAGCATCTGATTTACATTGCCCTTTAGTTTTAGAGTGACTTAATCTTACTGTTACGTGATTCTGCCACTGCCTTTTATCCATAATACTTTGTGCTCATACAACACACCTGAGAGTATATAGCACTCCTGCATTCCTTAGAAAGTTTGTGACCCTTATGGCAGGTGATGACTCTGTTCTCCAGGTGCAGAACGCGGGGAACAAGCTGGGCAGGCGCTGTGATATGTGCTCAAATTATGAGAAGCAGTTGCAAGGGATCCAGCTTCAGGAGGCCGAGACGAGAGACCAGGTGGGATTTCTCTTCCAGCTCTAGCAAGATTTTTACAGCTGTAGGAATTATTAAGGATGCAGCAATGAACCATCTGTTGTTTTATTCGTTGGTTCTAATTGAAGGATGTCAACATACATAAAATCTGGATAACTTATGTCATTTTACTGATGTAATCCGATTTGTCAGTGCTTGTTTATGATCATGGACTCTGCATATACATATTTCTTAAATATTTACCTCAGGGAGCGACTTTACATGATGCTATAAATTTTTGCGGTAGAGGCACTGTTTTGTAAAAAGTGTGCTCACGCAGAAGTCAGTATTCTTCATAATTTATATTCTAAAATGCTTTTCATGCATTAAATTCTACTTTCTTTGATACTGCGAGAGTTATTAACAGCGAAGGAAAAACTAGAGGATCTCATCCTAGCAGCACAAAATGACCCTAAAGTATCGGAGGGTCTGTTCCCTACCATGTATTGAACCATCTTCAGAAGGGTAGGAAAGGCATGGGTCACATTCTGCTGCAAAGTCAGTGACTGGAGTCTTTACATGGTGATGGTCCGGTACAATTTGATGTCCTGTGTTTCCTTACAGGTACAATCTGTGACGCAAGGTGTTTCTTTCAAAAGAAAAATAAAGGAGCTTTTGGGTTGCAAAGGGTTTGGAGGGATTTGTTTTGTTGTTTGGAGATGGGATATGGGGTGGGTTATATTTATATTCAGGGAGTAAATATCCTCCCTCCCACCCCAAGAATGGAAAGTTAAATTGTTTTGTTGTAACACCACAGGTGAAAAAGCTGCAGGTGATGCTGCGGCAAGCTAATGAGCAGCTGGAAAAAACAATGAAAGACAAACAGGAATTGGAGGATTACATGAAACAAAGTGCTGAGGACTCCTCTAATCAGGTAAAAGCATTCTGTAATAAGGTCACTTTTGAATAATGTTTCCTGATTCCTTGTATGTGACATGAACTGTCTGCCGTAGAGGCAACAAAAATGAGAATTAGTTGAGGGTTAGTTGTGCTCCATCTAAGTGGCAGTCTGCCACAGTTTCCAGATAAGTCTGGCATGTTTCTATTATCGTGTTACCCAGTTTTGGTCCTAAAGTTGCATCTCCTGACTCAGTTCTTTTGACTCAGTTGTGACTGTTTTTTCTGGATTGTTTCTTTCATTTTGAACCCTGTCAGTTTGATGTCCAAGCCATGTTTCTCAAATATAATGTCCGGAAGTCAGGTGTCACAATGGCAGAATAAATTTCTTTAGTAATTTACTAAATTTGTGATCCAAGCTGAAGGGTTGTATGGTGTTTTCTGTTTGTTTTATGCTCTTAGACAACCTCCTAGTTCTTCAGCAAGATACCTTTCTCTTAGCTTATTTTATAGCATGCTTAGGATATGGTCTGAGGCCCTTTCAGCTAGGGGTGCTGCTATGTCTCTAGCTTAAGGTTTTGGCAACTTAAAAGACCTGTTTTGCAGACACCTGGAATTGTGTTTGATCTAGAATGTGGTATGCTCTGTTAGATCTGAGACTCCTTTTCTGCTAAACTTGAAATCCATTATGGAGGTGATCATTGGAATTTGAGCAATGCGTGGAAGTAGCCCTGTGCTCTGGATCACTGCGTTGCTGTTCACGCCGCTTAATCACGTCAATATTTGCCGCACAGTTAATGGACTAATGGTGAAGACACTCAGTTAATGAGTATCTGAGTAGGCAGATGATCCAAAATATGCACTAGACTTATGATTGTTTAAAGTGATAGCCAGCTGCAAAGATTTTTTTCAGTCTGGGATGCATCCATAGTTCTCCTAGCACAGTGGAGCCAAACAGTATGTGTGGTAGTCGTAGCTGTAAAGAGGGAGAAAAAAAAAAAAAAAGTCAGCTTAAGCCTATTAAAGATCACAATATTGGGGAAATACTTTACACAAGACTTTCGATTTGCTTCTCTTGAGCTGGAAGACTTTCCTTTTTCTCTCTCATGCAGTATTTTGTCTTACCATTGAAGTAGCAGTCATTAGAGGAAGTCGGTCTCCAATGACATGGATGGGGTTTTCCCCTTGGCTGTAGTAGCATGCTCTTGTTAAGTAATGCTCAATCATGCTGTTAAGCATGCCTTGCTGTGGTATTAACTTAACTGTAAAGTTTCTGGATATCTGTGTTTTCAGTGAAAGGAGTAAAAAGTTACTTTTCTTAAAGAAAATGCTGAAAATTTAGGTAGCAGCTTTACTGTTTCCCTTCAGTGCCTCTGAACTGTCTTACATTTGAGTTTGATTAGAATTAACTGCTTCTTATTTAGGGTTTTCTAAATAGAAGGTTAATATATTATTGGTATAGAATTGTAGTATCTCTTTACTTCTTACTGACTGAGCTGCTTTACTGCTTTACCAAGTAAGCCATTAATGAAAGAAATTTTAGTGGATGAATTTGAAGTTTCAAAGTGTATGTTAGTGATGATAAGGGGGAACAGAACTTCAGTGTTTATCTGTTCTTCAAAATCTGTTTCATGGGCTGTATCTTTATCTGTGTGGATTTTTTTTTGTTTTGTTTTGTTTTGTTTTGTTTTAGATCTCTTCACTCATGGCTAAATGTCAAAAGTCGGAGAATTTCCTCAACGAACTGCAGCAGGCGTTTTCCCAAGCCAAGAGAAGTGTCCAGGAGCAAATGGTAAGACAGCTTAATCCCGAAGATCGCTTGCCAGTGCTGTTTGTCTAACCTTGGGAGCTTGCTGTGTTTGTTAAGGACCGTTTGCCTTGCAAAGCAGCCACGCCTGACCAGAGAGAGCTGTGCATTTTGACAGGTGAAGATACTAAACAAGTGAGCTCTGAGAGCAAGTGCAGAACCCAAAACAGCTCGTAGGCTCTATCTCTAACACTCTTTGCTCTACAGGCTTTGCACACACAGTTTCTTAAAATCTGTTGGTGCTCCTTTCTGCCATATTCCCAAGGAGCTGTTATGGTTCGGGCTCTGTGGGAGAAGTTCTGCCTTTGGAGTTTAGTCTGACATTCTGCCCTAGTCTTTAAACTTAGGGTGGCAAGTATCGCCTCCCGGGAATCACGAGCACCGTACTCTCCCTCAATGCATCCTTCCCATTAAAGCATGGGGCTTGGTCTCTGTAGCCCTCAGCCCGTGGGAGAGCAGCTTCATGACTGGGCAACATCCCTGGAGTAGTGAAGCTTATGTCTTCAGCGACAGCTGTGATCTACCGTGGAATATTTTGAATATATACTTAATGGGTATCGCTTTCGTATTGTGACTACTGGGTTAAAAAAAAAAATTTTGCAGAATCAAGCACTCAAAATGAAGGAATGCTAGAAACAAGCTTTTCTATTTAACCTTATTTTTCTGCATTATTATGCATGCAAGTCTGTTGTCTGGTGATTACAAGATTTGGTAGGGTGGCTTTTGTTTGTTTTATGCCGGGCTCCTTATGTCTGTATGCGTGTAGATTAGTTTGGAGCTCACTAGTCAACTAGTTTTTTCCTCATTTATTATGTACATGTTATGCCCCTTTAGTATCTTATTTTACCCCAAATCTGAAGACAGAATAAGTTCTCTCAGGGCAGTTTTTTGTAGCATTCATCATTGCAGTATGAAAGAGCTTACAAATGCTAGTTAATATTTTCATCAGTTTGAGATTAATTCAAAGTGTTTTTACAAATCAGATTTCAGAATATCAGCCCTAACACCCAGCTAGAGATACATATGGGAAATTACTTGTTTTAAACTATTTAGAGTATCTTTTAGGAATTATGTCCAAGGACAGGAATAGAACCTCATTTTCTAGGGCAGAACCAAGTCTAACTTCCTGAGAGCAACTCATTCCCCTCTCTATTGGGATCAAGTTTCTTCTTTTTTCCCTCTCTTATGCCTTATGCAGCAGGGTGGGGAGTAAGAGCATTCATCAAGGGATCAACTGTTTTGACCGATGTTTTCCTCAAAATACAGTGAGAGGCAGATACCTGACACTGAGAATTTGAGATTGAATGTTTAAGGTTTTTCAATAACCTGATCTTACAGCTGAGTTGCTGGGTGATCTTAATAAATAGTACTGCCCGCTCCAGAAACCACATTTAATTTTTTTCCCTGCCTTCATGAGCGCAGCTAGCTAATGGATAGATATGGAAGAAAACTGGGAGATACAACAATGCCGTATTTATAGTTTTCTTTCTCTTGTCTGCCTGTACAGTTAAAATTCATCTTGATTTTATTTCTGGTGCATAGACCAGGCTAAGGAGAGGCCAGATTGTGTTGATCCACAAAGCCATTTTGTTTCCCTTCTTTATAAAAAGTATTAATTCACCAGACTTCTGAAAGCTATGGCAGCAAATGTGATAAATGGGGCATGAAAAGATCTGACCCGAAGTGAGAATTTATGCATTTTTTTTTTCCATTGAAGGCTGTCCTGACACAGTCAAGGGAGCAGGTTTCAGAAGAGCTGGTGAGACTACAAAAAGATAATGAAAGTCTTCAAGGAAAACACAGCTTGCATGTGTCTTTACAGCAAGCTGAAGATTTCATTCTGCCAGAAGCCACAGAGGTAAAACCTTTAAAAATCATTAACTATTAACACAATAAAACATGTGACCAGGACTCACTGGAAGAAGCTTCTTTAACAAAAAGCTGACTCACAGTGAACAATAATCCAGATTTAACCCTGTAAGTCCGTGAGGTACAAAAGCAGCTGTCCGATCCCACCAGTGATTGCGAGCAGTGCCGTGAGCATGCTCCAGGGTATGGACAGATAATAAAACAAATGAGATATCATGGCCTGACAGCTGATCTCTTGTCAGCTAACTGCCGGCGTATCCCGGTTCAGCTAGTTTAAGCTGTATTTTGCAACTGGGCGCACAATTGTTCTCTCACTGCAGCTTCACTCTAAGTGTTGATTCAGTAAATTAAGTCCATGACCTTAATTTCTGTCCTGACCTTACAGTTAAGAACCATTAATAATCCTGAGTCCTGAATAATGGTAAGCCTTGTCATCCTTTCCATGCCCGCTCCCTTGCACTCAAGCACGTCAGGTGTAAAAGCGTGGAAGCAAGGGCAGGTCCTAAGCCTGTGGAGATACGGATCTTTACAAGCTCTTTGCTTACGATAGCCAAGCAAAACATTAGCAATTCTGTTTTAAAACCTTTCTGGATGCAAGATCTGGTATGCTAGGACAAACCTTGGGGTAATATAACTTTGTCTTTGTCTTGCACGTTGGAAAATACAGTATTGTATTTATCTGAAGATCCTGCAGTAACACAAACTCTTATTAATCATTGATTCAGGAGCTCCGTGAGCTGATTTTAAAATATCGAGAAGACATAATTAGCGTGCGGACAGCAGCAGATCACCTTGAGGAGAAACTTAAGGCGGAGATTTTATTCTTAAAAGAACAGATTCAAGCTGAACAATATTTGAAAGAAAATATAGAGGAAACTCTACAGCTGGAAATAGAGAACTGCAAAGAGGAAATAGGTGAGCAGGGGATAAAACAGTCTCAAAATAGGAATATTAGAAAGTAGTAAGATAATTGAAGATTTTAGTGATAGAATAAATAGCTTTATCTGCATTTATCAAAAATGTCCTTTTTTGTTAAAAGGTGCAGCCAGACTGTGCAGCTGAAAACAAAAGTACAATTATTTATTTCCCTTTGATGTACCTTTGATGTAGCATACATTTAATTCTCCTTTAAATATTAACAAAAATAAACAGGAGCTGTCCTGTTTATTATCCTTTTCTTGCATTCAAGCTTTAATATTTTTGTTTTTCAGCTTCCATTTCTAGTTTAAAAGCTGAATTAGAAAGAATAAAAGTGGAAAAGGAGCAGGTAAGGAGTCCTTTCACTGTGTTTTTGTGTGTGTGTTTAAACAAAGACAATAGGATTCTTTTTTTCTGTAATCTAATGTCCTTCTATAACCTAAATATTAGGTTACCTAATAATATACCTAATAATCTGTAACCTAAATATCACCTTTGGCCATTTCTCTCCAGCTTCAGAAAGAAAAAGCTGGAGAGAGAGACAGAGATTATTTGAATGTCTTTCTAAGTATTTTTAAGCCCTGGGAAAGATATTCAGGCTGGATGCTTCCTGTACAGAGGGACTGTGTGAAATTAAAGTGTCAGATTTTTTTTTTTTTTTAATTATGCAGTTGGAAAGTTCTTCACAGGAAAACCTACAGCAGCTGGAGAGTCTGCAGGAAACAAAAAACACTCTGGAAGAGCAGCTGAAGAAGGAGACAGCAGCAAAGGTAGCTGTGGTGTCTGGCTATTAAGTAGATATGCATCTTTGATGATCAAACTAGTGGTCAAAGAGTATTACTACATAGGAATGGAAAAGGAAACTTTTGAATGTTAGCTAATATTCTGACAGTGCAATGGTCACCTGCAGTAGTCACCATGGGGTGCTGCCGAAATCTCTATCCCAGTCCCTGTGTATTTGGATTTGTAAAGCAGCAGATCTGAACTGTTGCTGCTTTGATTATCTGTTCTGGTTTGGAGACGTCTTCCAAAGTTAGGCTTCAGTAACATTTCTGCATATAAAAAGCTTCCTGATTAACCAAACTCTGCTTTGAATCCCTTGAGACTTTTGAATAAATGGTATTTTGCTTTTGCTGTAGGAAAGAGCCCTACTCAGGCAGTTGGATGAATTAATTGTGGTCTGATTTTCTCTCTCTCTCTCTCTCTCTCTCTCTGCTTCCCCCCCCAAGGCATTTTTTGACTAAAACTCAGACAGCAAGATAATTACATTTTCACCAGTAGATTACTTCCCTCCATCTACTGTCAGGCTCTGTTAAAACTCAGAAATCTGCTGGGGAGGGGGTTGAGGTCCTTAGAAGACAATGTACTTTTTCACGTTTTAACCAATTTAATCCTGACTTGTCTGCTGGGCAGTAACCCCTATTTTGCAGGTAGGAAAACTGAGGCAGAGAGTGATTGGTTTAACTTCTTGCCAGGAGTCTTGAGTATAACCAGGCATCCTCATTTCTAATATCATGCTTTAATCAGTTTATACAAGCTTCTCTTCTCTTTTTTGTGTTCAGTATAAGTATAGCCTAAAGAATCTGTTTGTCTTCAGGCAAACCTTGAACAGCTGGTGTTTGAAGAGAAGAATAAAGCTCAGCGGTTGCAGACTGAATTGGATGTCAGTGAGCAAGTGCAGAGAGATTTTGTAAAGCTTTCTCAGACGCTTCAGGTAAGGGAAGCGCAATCAGTTTGTAAGGTGCTGCTTCTGTTCCTTTACTTCCTCCAGGGCTGTGTAAACAAGAAATAGGGTTGTAAATTGTCTTATGTCAGTATTTATGAACAATCTTTAGAGTTATTAGCATAATTAACTGATCAGGTATTCCTAGTATAAAATAGTATTAAAGCCTATTGGGCATTTTATTGTGTCTGATTACTTCATTCCAACTCATTCTCATCAGCAAAAATACACACTTACTGTACTAAACAGAATTATAGAGAGCCATAAGTAATGGTGCCGTGAGACCCCAGCATTTCGCTGTCCATCTCATGATGTTCTTCCAGTATGTCACTTCTCGTAGCAATGCGTCATGGTGCAAATATTTGAGTACAAAGTTAGGAACTTGCCCTGTTTGCTCTGAATATATGAAGCTGCTTCTTCATTTTCTATTTACTGCTTTCTATTTAGAGTATCTAAAAGTCTTATCCTTGCCATTGTTGCTGTTGCTCTCCTTGTATTTCTTCTAAAAAGTAGGAACCTGTAGTTGGCATTGAGACACCATGAGGCAGAAGGAAGGAATTTGGGCAGGGGTAGTCATTGAGGCTAATTTCAGTTTGTCAGGTTAATCCCTCTTTCTGCTGACTATCGAGAGAGCCAAGGGAGAGGCAATCTTGGAAAGAGTGCGGGGTGACTCTCCTCAGGGAGCCAGGTTAGATTCAGCTCATGTTCAGTGTCTCTGTTTTTAAAATTTTCTGTCCCTATCCCCCCTATTTTGCATTAAAAATGCAAATTTTTATAGTCAAGTGTTTCAGATTTATCTGGAAAACAAAACCAGGAACACTGGAGATTGTTTACTAGACAAGAGTTTAGCTGGATGGACGAGAGAGAACTGTCCGCTTTTGTTCTGGCTGTTTCTGGAGAAGTAGGTAGTACAAAGGAGACTATTGAATAGTCCTGGCTAGTGAAATTGCTTCTTGTTTGTCCTTATCCTCTGTCCTTAAAGCACTGCATGGACGGTTAACCATGCAGCTCTTGGAGCAAAAACATGCACGCCGCTTTGAAGATGTGAGGTGCTCTCTTTCAAAATCTGCAAGTACGTTAGTAGACCTACAAGTAAGGGTGGTGTACCCCCGCGTTTTGTCTTTCCTGCTGCTGGGCGGTCACTACAGGTTAGTTTCTTAGGAGCTGGTGGTTTTGGTGCCCTGTGCTAAGACACGCTGAAAGACTAGCTGTTCTAACAAGCCATGGTTTAGGTGCTGTCTCCACTGAGGGTAGTACAAGACCTGCTGCATAATACACGAGAGGAGAGATTACCATATATCAAATGAGGATTTTGGTTTCTTGATAGCCAGGAAGGGTGATTTCCTTTCCTGACCTTGTCAGTGGAGAGTCTGGGCCCATATCACTTGTGCATGAGGTGTCGACTGGCCAAGGTAGATATCAGCGATGGAGAGGAAGGGCTGAGTGTGGGTAGTGCAGCAGATGAAAATCAATTAACCACCAGTCTGAAATTGTCAACAGAAAGCCTGGATCCTAATGCAAAGAATGTGAAAGTTCAAATCCCCCCCCAGGCTGTCATCTCTTCACGTTCATGTGGTTCTGCTGGGCACTTTTTCAGTGTCTTGAACATAGACATTTATCAGAAAAGCAAGTAACAGGAGTGTGCCTGAAGATGGGACATTTAAAGCTTCCTCCAAAAGCATTTTAACTTTGGTCTCAAGACACCTGAAGGCCTGTGTCAGTTAGGTCTGTACTTGCCTTACGTCCATTCCCTGAAAGTTCACGATGGTTTACACATCTCCTCCCCGTGCCCTGGGCAGTGTGCTGACAGTGGCTGGTTATTAAATGAAACATGAAACGTTAAATAAAACAAATGAAACATTAAATAAGACAGCACCCAGAAATTTGTTTTTTATTTTAAACACGCAACTGTCTTCTGTCCTCCTTTCCCCCCATTCTTGGTCTTAAATTTGTACCTCTTGAAGCCCTGCATTTCTCAGCTAATGATAATTTGATACTGCTTCTCCTTGCACAGGTACCAGGGGTTGTCTAACTTTGCCTGCCAGCTCAGGTCAGGTTACAGGTCTATGGTATTGCATCGGTACGTTTTACTAGCTCATTGTGTCTTCTGGTTTTCTGTAGGTGCAGCTGGAGCGGATCCGGCAGGCAGATTCCCTGGAGAGAATCCGTGCAATCCTGAATGACACAAAACTGACGGACATTAATCAGCTTCCTGAAACATGACACCCTGATGAGCGAGCTCCAAGGCTGCATTTGGGGTTTTTAACTCATCTTTATAGCAACATTAATTATTATTTAACTCTAACCGAAAGAGCAGAAGACAACAGAGGGGAGCAATGACTAAGTTTTGTTTCTAGAGGGGAGAAGATTTCGTACTGGGCAGGAAGAGAGCACAAGGGTGACTTGCAGTATAGGAAGGAGAACTTTCTAATGGAAACACTAATGAGTGTGGTGTTTCGTGTTCCACTGAGTGGGATCAGTCCTTACGTTCTGAAAAACTTTCCCCTCTTTCAGCCAACTTCGTAACCTAATATAGATTTTTGGAACGTTTACCCCTTGTCTTTCCCTCCTTCCTTTTCCCCCCCACTACTGTGATCAAAGTAGCTGCTGGAAACCATATTGTCCCTCCAAAACATTGAAGAGCAAAGTGGTTGAAGTTTTTCTGTTTGAATAGTCAGTAACAGTATTCAGCTAGCAGAGAGAATGAGGTGTAGAGTATGCTGTATGAATATTTTATATTAAAATATGACTTTATTAGCAGGACACTGGATATTGATCTTATTTCAGTGCTTTTTTTACCATTGACTTTGTGTTGAAGAATCTGAGTGCTGCTGAGATGTGGTGGACATGAGTGAGCTGTGTGTCTCCTGAACAGATAAATGCTAATCCAAAAAACCATAAAAATGTACTGAGAACTTAGCTCCTGGAACTTCTTCCTTTTGAATTCTCATATTTAAAGAAAAGCACAAGAAATGCACTGTTTTTTAATCTCTTTTCACAAATTTAATTTAAAACATGGAATTACAACCGGTGCTTTCCCATCTCTAAAGCTGAGCAGTACCTGTAATCCCATCTTTGTGCAAAAACCCTACGTGTTGTCTGCGCGTTGGCCTGGGGTTTATGCAGGTCTGCTTTCCTGCGGTGGATGGCACCGGACCAGAACTGTCAAGGTAAGATTGTGAATGAAGGAAAGTCAGCTTGACCCACCTCCTTTGGGTCAATTTAGTAGTACACAAACCAGTGATTGCATTCTCAATCATAGAGCACAAAATGCGCTGGAGCTGCATTAATCTGCTGGTTCTAGTTTGAAAAGTACAGTGCATCTCTTACTTTAAAGTATGGTATCATGGTATTGCTCAGAGGTGACTCCTACACTGTCTCTTGTTTCTATAAATATACATTTAAGTTACACTATGTGACACAACAGCAGAGGGAAGAAATGCTTGTGATTGATCAGGTGCTAGGTTTGGGTTTCTTGTTATATAAATATACGGTGTTAACATGACCATTCCTCCTCCTTTTTCTCTGTTTCCTGGAGTTTGATGCACACAGTTGGATGGCAGTGGTTTCTGTCGGGTGGTGGTAATAGTGGTGGTGCAAAGCGAGTTCTTAAACTGGCCTCTCGTTATGACTCAGATAGAAGAAAGGAAACTGAGGCAGCTGCTCAATACTGTCCAGGATTAATAACTTAGACTTGCCTCCGTTGTTTATTTTTCTTTACATACTTGGCTACAGATTTGAAGGTGGCAAAGAAAACCAGAAGCAACAGAAAATGCTCCAAACGGTAATGCGTATGACTATTTTTTAGGTGCTTAAATCCTATTTTTAGCAGTGTCAATCCTGCTAATAACATAAAATTAGAACCAGTAGGTCTTGAAGAGGAATGCCTTAAACTGCCAAAAAAAAAAAAAAAAAAAGCGCATACGAGCTCAATTGCTTGTCATTTAATGCTAGAATTAAAGCATTTTATTCACCCTAGGAATTAATTCCTTTCATAGTCCTGACACCCAGAAGCCCTGTAATCCCATGTTACTAATGACCAGACTAATAGATGGCAGAGTTGTCATCTTTCAGATGGCACTTAATGTCACTTCAAAGTGAAATTCAGTTAAATGTGGCTTAGGTTCTTTATCAATCAGCTGTTACAGGAATTTTTTTTAAACCTTTCTCAATATTTGCTGAACTGTGAGGTGACAGCAGCTGCCTCCTGATGCAGAAAATGAAATACCAGATGTTTTGCATTTAGTTTGTGAATGGATAGGGTCCTATTTTTGTGGATATGCATGGGAAAAATTTAGACCTTTATTAGGAGCTGTAGACTGAAAAAGCTTTTGCCTATATTCCCTTCCTTCCTGAAAACTAACTCTTAGCTGGTTACTGATACTTAACTTGCGCAGCAGTGTCTTAAAGCAGCCTGTTGTTTTACGGCAAAGCTACAACAAACATATAAATCTCTTCAGCAAGCTGAACACTTGAGGAAATGCACCTGAAGACCTGTGCGGAAAAAGAACTTTTAGCAGGGGCACAGGCTGTCCTGCCAGGGCAAGGGAGCAAGGAAAGCAGCCGTAGGGCATTTCTGCATCCTTTTTGGGTCTAGGTGTCAGTGCCCTTTCTCAGCAGCCCAAGCTTGCCACACGCAGACTTGAACAACCATGGCCTTAGCTGACCATTTCAGATTGTTTTGACCAGCATGGGGTTGGTGTGGTGTTTCCGTAGTGTATCTCTACAAACTGTGTACGTGGCTTTATATTGGTGTGGTACCGTCAGACTGCAAATGGTGGCTGCAAGGTCTCGTTCTGTAGTCCGTAGGGAAAACGGGCGAGTGGGCGATCAGGTTGGGATCATCATAAACGCCATAGCAGCTACAGCAATTGCAGGTTGGTGTTTTGCGTGTGTGTGTGTGTGTGTGTGCGTGCATGCTTGTGTATTTTCTCAGTGGAAGGAGATGGCCTGTTGGTCTAGTCTGAGGAGACTGGAGGCGTATGTGGTAGGGCATGAAGGGACTCGAGATCTGAACCTAGCTGGAAGGGGCTGTGCTGGCTGCTGTTTTCCTTGCTTTTAAACCAGGCACTGCATGGGGCAGTGGAGTAACTTCTTTTTTGATCTGGAGAGGAAGGGTATACAATTATGGTATGGTTGTTTTCCTTTTTACCACCTTTTAGTCCATCATACACCCTAACGTCTTTAGTTCTCTTTAAGTACTAGCTATGGCAGTTTTAGCATGGAACTGTAAGAGTGACCTTTTTCAACAACTCATGCACGTTAGGGTTGAGGGTTTGTTTTTGTTTGTGCTTAATTAATAACTAGAAACCTGACTGTTCACAGAAGTGGTGGGAGATGTGCTCACTACAAGCAGCTGTCCTGCTTACCCTGAGGGGCTCTCCCTCCTGGGGAAGGAGAGCACAGCTTCAAAAGCAGTAGCTCAAGCTTCTGCTGAACTCAGACATAAGACATTTGAAGTGGCCTTTAAAGAAGTGTGTGCCAAATTTGTAGAGCAAATTCAAAACAGTGTAAATTAAGTGAAGTGAAAGCTCTTGAAGTAGATCTTCACTGGATGGATTATGGTGGTATTGCTCACAAAATATCCGGGAAAAGCAATGATATCTCTCCAGCTTGTGTCATTCTGGGGCTTGATTTGAGTAGGGTGGTCGGTTCTCCTCACTTCTTAGAGAGTCTTAAGCACTACGTCTAACCTGTCATGTCGGCTACAATACACAGGGCAAGTGGATTAGAAAACTGGATTCTGTTCATGTAGACTGTAAAAGGGACAAGATCAAGTTCTGTATGCATTCCTATACTTGTATAGTCTTAATCTGTACAAAGGTGTTCTTGCAGCATGTCTGGTAACCTTGTTACCTAACCGGTAATAACAGCCTTCCTTTCCTTACAGCTTTATTTTGGCACCTCTTACTGTGCCACTTTTGTAGCAGTGCAGTACTACTTTTCAAAACTGAGCTTGACCATATCACCTTTTTTTTTTTAAGGGAGGGGGGGGAAGCAACAATAATTATTTATTGCCCACTAAAGTTTGTCTACAGCAGGGAAATAATTGGCCTTTTAATTTCAAGAGATATTCCAGAGCCATCTTTTGATAAAGGCAAACTGAGTGTTTGGAAGTTAATACTGCATTCCAGTGAACCAAGCCATTGGTGTCCTGTGCAATTGTGGATGTAGAATTCTGCTGTCTACAGAATTCAAGTGTAACCATTTGTTAACTGTATTGAAGGTGTGTCCTTAATGAAGAAAGTGTTCCAAATTAAAAAAAAAAAAAGCTGCTGAAGTGTGTGTGCTTCTCTGGTTTTTTGTACTCTGCCTTCTGCCACAGGCCTCCCCAGCAGTAACCATGCCATGGACCAGTGGTAGGTAACGCCTCCCAAAAGAACCCTAGGGAGCTTTCTGGAGGAAGTAATACCCTTCCACACTAACGGGCCAGCTGTAAGTATTGACTTATAACATACTTGTGTTTTAAAATACCTACTGCACAATCTCCTTCCAGGAAAAAAAAAAAACAAACAAAAAACCACAGCATGTAAGGAGTCTTTATCAAAAGTATTTTATGTCATAGTCCATCTTTACAAAATAATATGAATAAGTAAAATGCCTATTATTCAACTTACAAATGTTAAATATGCAAGAGGAATACCAAGGAAAATTAAAGCTCATGCAGTCACGGACGTGTTAGAAGTTCACATGGCTTCTGATGTCATTGATCTGTTTTACCATTTCCCTTATGTGTTCTCCCCTGCAAGAAAATGTATTCAAGTCAAAGGCTGAAAGTCATTTTTGTTTGAGACCAATCAGGAAGGAAAATACTTCTGTATCTTAGAAGCAGAGAATGGGAATGTTGTTGCAAGCCATTTCCTTAATGATGGGCTGGATACAGGCTGCTGAAGGATTCTCAGAGAAAAAGCAGACTTGAAGCAGATTTACTTTAATAGCAGCATTAAGGTGGCCACTGCTGCTGTCACAAGCTGGCTAATTTTATGCATCAAGACAAGCCCTACAAGCTCCAGCTGGCACATCAGTCAGCCCCCTCATGCAGCATAAGGGTTAAATTACACTGTAGAAATTTGAATAGGATTGCACAGCTGTAGCTAAATAAAACAAAGAAAGGGTACATACTGTCCTAGGTGGATTAAGTGGCATAAAACTGAACCGAAGTAGTTGTCTGAGGTCTCCCTTAAATTCTATGTCAGCATCAATGAGATTCACTCCTGAAAACTGGTGATATTTAAATCCCACAGCAGTGTTTCAGCAAAAGTACAGCTTGATAAAAATCTCTTGCCCTAACTTAGGAAAAACAAGCACTTTAATGAATTTGGTGTGTGGTTGTAGCACTTCATCTCTATTCCTTCCTACTATTGATGTCTGCGAGTTGTCCATTCTGAGAATAGTATAAGATTGATATTCTTCAGCATTTGATATTCGTTAATGTTTGACTTGAAACCACCTACGCCTGTACTGACAGACTGACTATACCAATTATGAATAGCATTGACTCAGTTTTGTGACTGTTTCCAAGCTGCAAAAAATTCATCGGGCAGAAAGGTTAGCTGTATTAACTGGACATGCATCCTTTCCCTAAGAACTGAGGGTACTTGTTTCAGTTTTGTATTTCAGATGTTGCAGATTTCTGAAGTCTGTGTAGCTATTTACCTGCATCCTTTTTTTGGGGGAAAAAAAGCCTCTTAGAAAAATACTAATGGACACCTATAGCCTGCTTGGAATTGGCTTACATCAGTGTCAGCACCTGAAGTCTATAGGAAGATCCAAGCTTTGACTTACTCTTCTTTCAGAACGGTTTGGATGCATTTGCTCTGGTAGGCACTGAGGGTGATGCTGGGTTTTCGTGGACTGGTCCCCTTTTCCATCTTTTTCTGCTGGTAATCCTTTTTCATTTTAACCTAGAAGTCATGCACAAAATGGAGACCCTGGTCAGTGTTGCTGCTTGCCTGAGTGAAAGCATTTTATAGCTACGAACTGGCGTGTCCTATTGCAATAAATATGGATAGGTAGCAAGTGATTACTATCCCATTGCTTAAAGTACCAGGATACTGTTGAGGGGCAAACCAACAAGACTTTACAAATTGATTTAGAGCTTGCATCCCTCTCTCCTAGGATTAAAAAATTAAAGTAGAAAATGCACTTAAAATCTGCTTCCTTTTTCATTCTGCCTCCCACAAAGAGATGAGAAAGCCAGTGCTGGGACTAAGTGACTTACTTTGTTAGGGTTTACACTGGGTTGCAGTAGCTTATATCTTATAATACTAAAAAGGTTCAGCAGTTACTTTAACATGCTGTTAATTTAGCAAAAGCACAAAATTGCTTTATCTGGAAGGACCATATTCTGCTAACTCAGTGTGATCATTAAATGCGAGCGAAGTGGTGTCAATAATCTACCACCCAGGTCTTTTGTTACCTCACCTGCCTGATAGCATTGCCCAAGTGCTGCAGCTGGTCATGTATTGTCTGCAATTCTTTCTTCATATCTTTTTCACTGTCTGATAAAACTGGAAGCTGAGAGTGGAAGCTGCGAAGCACTTTCTTCATCCTTCAGGTACAAAACAAGAAATGTTGCTGAATTAACACTAGTGGACCAGTTATGCCAAGACATCTACAGTCTTGCACATGCTCGTGAAGCATTTGACACTCTTTCCTCGCCTTCGGACTTTTCTCTTTCAGCTAGCCTCACCTAGCATTTCTGAGTAGCAAGCTGACTCAGTCTGGACCTGCAGTAGTACTGAAAAATAACTACGAAGCTCTACCAAAGAGAAGTTCAGAGGTTAGCCTTCTAACAAGCCAGTGTGGCACCTTCTGCTTACTCTGTTCTTCTACCACATCTGCAAATTTTAATATTACAGCAAGTGATCTGTGATGAAACAGGGCAGTTTGCACTCACCGGTTCATAATATCTTCTTGCTTCTCTTTGGCTTCTTCGTACTTGTCAGCCAAGCGCTCGGCCATTTCCCGCAAACTTTTCCTTTATGCAAGTAAAAAATGTTTATTCACTAAAGATTTACATGCAAGGCAGGCTGTACATGGAAACAGGATAAGGAGCCTGAAAAGGCTGGAGCAGGGAATGAACCTACATGCTTAATTCTAGCTGGTAAGACATTCACTTCATGGACAGCTCTTTCAGACAAGACTCTATTTCTGCACAAAGTTGCATGGTTTCTGGTATTTGACTTCATAAAACAGCCAGAGATTATACACACCTTTCCTCTCGACAGTAATTGAGATCTTCCAGTTGCTTCTTTTTCTGTCCCCATAGCAGCTTCACTCTTAAAAAATATATGAATAAAACAAAACCATACATAACAATCCAATTGAATCAGGATTTAGACTACACAGAAAGGATCACAGAAAGTGATTAATGCTCATGACTCCATTCACCCACATCAGAAGAGAAGTATTTTAGGTGCTTGTTTTCACTTTTTTCTTTCCCCCATCAGCTACAACAAGATATCACACTAGTCCCCCCTCCCCGCCCCCTGCTTTCTCTTGTAATTCTGTTTTCAACTTTAGTACTCCATTAGTCTTACAGGAGTAGGAGTCACAGAATAGATTTTGCTTATTTGTAACAGTTATTCCAGCAGAGGAGGTTTAATGCTGAGTACTTAGTGACATTGTTCCACAGAGACAGTGCACAGTACTTATGATTTTTTGTCTTACCTTTGCTGAATTTCCTCTTTTGCCAGATCTTGTTTCAGTATATATTCCTCTCGGAACACTTGTGTGGCTCTGCTGAGAAGCTGGAGGCATTCTTCAGGGGGAGGAGCAGCATCTTTATCCGCAGACCTTCATATATGAGACAGTTTTTTGCAATCCTACTTGTGCATGTTCCTTTGAAAGGATAAGCCATGTACACTATGTATGATAAGGACTTCAGCTCAGAGGTGGAAACGAGGAGCTATAAAGCAGTCTTCCTACTGAGGAAATCCCAAGATATTTTAAGATGCTCAAAACCCAATGGGATGAGGCCCTGAACAACTGAATCCAGCACTGAGGTTAGCCCTGCTTGGAGCAGGAGGCTGAACAAAGATACTTCCTGAGGTCCCTTCCCGTCAAAATTGCTACATGATGTTATGGCCCGCCTGTACAGACAGAGAGGCACGAGTTGGCTGCAGGAGCTTTGCCCCCTGGTACTAGCTATGCCCAAGCTAATATGCTGTTTGATCCGAAACCGATGAACACACAGTACTCCTAGGCATCTCCCCCTCTTCAGCTTCCCTAGGAAAAGGTTTTTACTTACTTCAGAACCAAGGGATTGGCAGAACTGCGCTGGAGGATGCTTCGGATATGCTTCTCAAATGAATGCTGTGATTCGGCCAGGATCCGGAGAGGGGAAACTGCAACATCGTTGTCCTCTCTAGTACACAGCAGAGGTGGGGATGCAGGATGGACTGTACTTCTGCCAAAGCACATCAACGGTAGAAAACTTTCATAGTGTTTAAACTAATGTTTAAACTGTGCTGTAGCTAAGGAACTCATCCATGTATTATAGCAGTAAGTCGGAAGTGTTCCAACAATTATTTCAATGATGCACTAAAGCCAGCTCTCGACAAGCTTGGTACAGCTTGCAGACCCACCTTCCTCTGCTTGGACAGAATGGAAAAGGGCAGGAATTGCAAGTATCTGTTTATTCACAGGGAAGTAAGTTCGGTAACAAGGCAAGCAGGATCTCACATGGCAGCATGATCAGCTTTTCCAAGCAGCCTGCCAGGTCCCTTTCCTGCCTATATAATTTGAGATAAGTGGGGTTTTAAGTAGCTGTAAGAAAAGCTATTTGAGCATACTGCAGAAAGAGGGTTTTTTTTGAAAAAAAAAAAAAAAAAATTTGCAAGAGAACCTGACTGTACATTAATGTAAGCCTTAGTTAGCGCTGTTGAAGGTACCTGCAGTGTTCTTAGTAACAAACACATGAAAATAGCTCCAAAGATGTAGTGTTTGTTCACTTACCTGTGCAAAAGCAAATTCACTGAACTCATCTATGTCCTTCCCCCACAACCCCAAACATAAAGGAAAGAAAGGTTGCTTTAAAAATGCACAATAAAATGCCATGACTTTAAAGCAACTGAAGACCCCCATTTTTTTTTTTCCTTCATGCAAACATAATCCTGCACTACTCTGTCTGTAAAGGAGTTCCAGATTTCCAGATAGATTGATTATAAAAATTAAAAGAAAAAAACAACCACCCAATAATAATGTCAAGAATGTCAAGAATCTTTTGATGCAACTCCTATGCTAATATGCATTAAGAGTGATACAAATTAATTACATTCCTCCCCACCCTACCCCCAACCACCTTATCAATATTAAATAACTAGTATAAGACCACTTCAGAGCTCAGCCAGGGAGTGTTCAGTAGAAAAACATCTGTGCATTATGAGAGGTACAGAAGTCTAAGAGGAAAAGGACAAAAAAAAATAAAAAAAATCCTGAGATCCATTTTGTAAGACAGTCACCTCTGCACAGCTCAGTTAAAACCATGGATTTCAATCCAATTAAGACCCACGTACAAGAGCGGCCTTGTAATACACTCATAGGTGTTTGTGATGCAGATCATTGTAGGCCCCAAGATGTCAGAGACGATCCAAAATCCTCTAATAGGAGCAGGCTGCCTGAGGGAAGAAAACACATGAATTACTGACTCAAACAGGTTCTTTGTGGCTGCAGTTATTGTGCACATTCACCATTTTGGAAATGTGCTTATCTACAGCAGTCACCTTAAACCAGACATGTTTCATTAAGGTAACTGCAAAATCATTGCAAAATAATTATTCTTATCTCATACGGTCTGACTGGAAGGGGAAGGAAAACACAAGGAAACCTCATCCATCCATCCATCCAGGGAGAGGGAGCACCCACACCACTTAACTGGGAAACAGAAGGGAATTTGCCTTGATCTATGCCTAGAGAAAAACCTTACTCCACTCTTCTAATGCAGAGCACATATACTTTCTCAGGCAAGACCACTTCTGCCTATACACTGATAATCTGCATACAGTTAGTGATCCTCAAATTTTGGCTCAAATGCCCTGTCCTCAGGTAACTACTAACACCATCAGAATCTGCCATCTGCACTGACTTAGGGAGCCCTTTAGAGGGTTAGCATCTATTAATAAACATACATTATATTTAATACGTAGCATTATATACTAATGATTAGGCCTTATTAAAGCCAAAAAATACAGCAGATGATAGATAGATGGATAAACATTACAGAGTGCAGCAGATAATTGATCTTGAACCAGACTGGGGTACCTCAGGAGTTCAAAATCAGATGTTCTTTTAGGGCACTGTTTCATCTTTAACATCATACAAACAAAAGGAACATGTCAACGTTAAGACTCTTAAGAAAGCCAAATCAGGTCCCAGAGTTGCACTGGGGCGTTGAAAACAATTTCTGCTATTTCAACATGTTTTCAGACAGTAACTTAGGAATTTACCTAATGACCCTGACTGTGCATTACAAATCCTGATGCACATATTGATTATTTGAATTCTGTTAAGCTTACTTAGTTATTATTTTCAATAGAGAGAATGCAGCAGAAGGGGGCATATCAAATATTTTGCATAGGAACTCACTGATGTGGAATTAATAGAAAGGGTTTGTTTTTTACCTGCACGGCAACGGTTTTGTACAAAGAATATGTTCAACAAAGCACTTCTGTTCTGCTCCCAACTCTTGTAAACTGTCTTTGTCTTCTTCATCTACAAAGACGACAGATTTGTCAGAATGCATTAGATTCCCTTTGCAAGGTAAAATATACATATTCTAGGAATTAACCACATATTCACCAATTTGTTAATAGAAAAATGCAGAAGTCTAGATGGTAACCACTTCCCTCCACATGCAATGAAGTCTTGCCACTCACCTGACCCAAGGAATTTGTGAAGTTTATTGATCCACGTCAACCCAACACTGTGGACACCAGCTTCGTGTGTGCAGTGGTATCTAGAGGGGCATTTAGGATCTGAAATTTAAACAGTGAATGTATTAAGAAAAGACACCAAATTGAGAAAATCTCATCCCGCAAACCCAAATTGCTGAACATGTGTATCTGCCCACCGTCCAGTCAGCATTAGCATCTTGTTACAAGTATTAACTAATCCCTGTCCAAAAACCCAGCTAGATGAATTATACACATTATTACAGTCCTACACATAGATAAATTAACTTAAAGTGCCTAAACTCTTTCATGAATTGTTTAGAACTACTTGTATCACACAATGCTGTCTGTAACAATCCGCTGGATTTTAAAGGGAAGATCAGTTAAAGCCAGCAGACCGGCATTCAGACAAGCTTCTTGTTCAGAAAGACCCAAACCATTTGTCCTGCCTCACAATTACATCAGTTACTCTAATAAAAAAATACTAGCTCTTCCTACAGGATCACCATCCCACAGATATATCACTTACTTGCTTACATATGTAGATCATCACACATGCAACAACTTCTACTTTATAATCTGCAGCTGAAAGAGTTTGGTATTATGTGATCCTATATAATCTGCCCTTGAGTAAACATTACAGCATGTCCCAGGCTTGCTCTTTCTTTTAATGACCTGCAACCCTTGCCCCACTCCTCCAGATCCCATTTATGAAACAAGTCTTCCAACCGTCTCTTCATACATCTGTGGAAGTATGAACACCACCTTGTAGTTACATTTTACATCAGGAGATTTAAGCCAATTTCTGTTTTGAAGGAGGATAAAACACTACTCTGCTATTCCTTTTAATGGAGCAATTGGTTAAAAAAAAAAAAAAAAGGCGGGGGAACAACAGATGGAGTGGAGATAACAGGCATTGCACGCTCACACCTACTTTGGGAGCAAGTTTCAGCACTCTCTAGATTGTCTTATGACAATTCCCCTTTTACTCAGCAGATTTCCCCCAGCTTTAATGAAGACATCAGCCAAATGCTTATTCTAATACCACTGCCTGAGGCCAGTGATAATCTGATCCTAAATTCATGAAATAATAAAGCATGTAAAAGCCAACAAGCACGTGCCTGAATCACAACCTACCTCGATGCAGTTTGATTGGGCAAGAGAAGTCAGACTCCAAAGGCTCTTCCTCATCTCCTGATGCCAGTTTCAGTGCAAGTTCCAGCTCGACACATTCAAACACGTACAGTGAAGGAATAAGATCAGATCTTGGGTCCCAAGATTTTTCTGACTGTAAAGGGCATTTGAATTCTTTAGTGAGACATCCTTTAAATAGAAATGCCAGCAAAAATAACATCAAGGAAAAGAGTTACATAACATAGGCAAGGATTGCCCAAGTATATATTGTTAAAGTACTTAAAGTCCCTTTATTCTTTTACTTTAAAAGAAGTTACATTTCTCTATGAACCATAATAAGTTTTTGTCTTAGACGACTGTCTCTAAAATAGCTCTTAATAAGTTTGATCAAAAACTGATATCCCTGCAGGTATACAGAATTGGCATTTAAAAGAAAAGCCCCAGTGATCACAGGGCATGGCCGGAATAGGAGGAAGGCTCACTACTTCCTTATAAAAGAATGCAGCTTTGACACTTGGCTTTCACTACCAGGCATCCTGCTATCTTGCAACCAGGAACTTTGACTGAAGAAACAAAGATATGTATAGAAAGAACAAGACAAGATACCTGTTCGTCATCCTCTTCTCCATCCAGTACCACGCAGTGATAAAGCATTCCCGATTCAGTGGCAATCACCAAGATGTTTGGAATACAAGGTAGGCAAAGGACAGCACAAGCATCATAGCCGTAATTATCTTCTGCAGCAGGATGCATGGGCAAAGGGCCTAGCAGCTTGCCGAGATTTCCAGCGCTGAAACAAAGAAGATGAATTCAGAGTTCTCCAGAGTTGCCTACAAGAGTTTGCTGGATAATAACTACAAAATAAGGATCATTAAAAAAAACAAAAAACAGGTTAGAGTTCGGTTTAATTTCCGTTAGGCAGTAGCAATCCAGCCTTCTGTAGCTTAAGAGCCTACACTATCTGCTTCATGGAGATCTCAGAGAAAAAAATGGAACTCAGTAATAACATTTTATCCTTCAAAAGCAACCAAGCTACATTGCAACAAATTTGAGAGGAAATATTTTCATACAAGAATACATAAAGTACTTACAGAAACCTCAAAATAACTATCTTTATCAATCAGTTATTTTCTTGCTTAAGAAAGCACTTACAAGCAGTGTTCTTTGGCCTAGCATTTCTCTAGGCAGAACTTTTTGCAGGATTAAGCTCATTTCATTGCTTATGAGCAGGATCTCCTCAATTCTACACCAGTTCCCAAGCAGAGGCAAACAGTGCTGTTTCTAACTTAAATACCATCCACATTTTAATTTTGTTACACTACATCTAACTTGTAAGTTTTTCACTATCTTTTCAATTTTCTGAGGTATGAAATATATTCTTGTATTGTGCTCATATTCTTGATTCAAATTCTTGACCTTTCATTAAGGGATACACATGAGAACCTTCTATGCTCTTAAAATATTTCTGTTCCTAAAATGACACTGGCACTCATTCAGCTTCCTTTGAAGCTAAAAATGAACTGCTGTGAACCGAAGGCACCAAAACACATGTAACAGTGTGTCAGAGCTACCAATCTTTTAACAATCTTTTATTTCCATTACAGATTTCTGACAATAGCTAATTGACTGCTGGTTGTCAGCACTAGAAACTGCACCCTTCACCTCTGGATCAAAAAAGGAAGCCATGCTATTCCTGGATTTAAGTCTATTAGCACTGCCACAAGAGAAGATAAAACAGTTTGCAATACAATAAAAGTCAGCCCAGCATCCATTCCAGAATTCGAGCCAGGCTGCGAGATGGCTCTGAAATCCAAGCACTGTACAAACATACGACCGCCACATGCAACGCGAGGATGAGTGTGAGGCCTACCTCTGTATCAGGCTGATATATGTGAGGAATGTCTCCCCATTTTCATACAAGATGTACAGAGGATAGGCCAACACTTCTTCACTCCCTCGCTGTCCAACTATGTTCTTTGGCACCGGCACCAGCGGGCCAAAGTCAAACGCCACTGCAGTTTCTCCGAGCGATGCTGTATAGGCTCTCCTGGACATGTCAGGACAAAACCTGAGGTCAGCAATGACTGTGAGAACACAAGTATTTACCCAGGTCCATCAGCATGTGCTGTCAGACAAATTACTGCTAAAGAGCTGTCGGTCAGTTCTTTGATGTCCTATTTTCAGTAGCAAAAGCCTGCAGGTAACATCGTTCTTCCTGTGCCCCATTTCTGAAATACACTCACCAGCCAGTCCAGCTTCACAGGATACAAGGGGACATACTGGTATTTCCCATGTAATATATCAGCCTATGGCTTGACCAGCAGAGTCCCTTATATTTCTCCTTTTCGATTAGGCCAAGGAGAAAAGAAAAGGATGATTATTTTCTGCATTCCTCTCTCAAAAAGCCCTTTTTACACAACATCCTTAAGATGTGGATATTTTTCAAATGCCAGCAAACACTGGACTGTACAGTTTGTTCCTCCCTTTTTTTTTTTTTTTTTTAGAAAGGTGGGGCAAAAAAAGTTGCAGCTAGTGTGCTAGGAAGGAGAAAAAAAAACAGTAAGTCATGAGAAGATTTTCTAGTGGATTTACTACTCATTCATCAAAAACACATTTGATAGTATTCTGTCAAAAGCATTTCAAAATACAAGAAGCCACACAAACCCTTTATTTATTATTAAAGTCTCCTCTTCAGCATCTGAAAGAGCAATCACTTTGATGGGTGTCTGAGGCACCTTCAGACTGTAAATCCTAGAGGAAAGAAACAGGAACAATGTTCATTCAGTTGTCAGTGTTGCACGTGTCCCTGCTGATGCAGAAACATCAGTAGTTACTAGCCTAAAATTTCTTCCACACAAATTTTTTTTTGTAAACCTGGTAAGAATGGTAATGAGCAAATATCTAGTGAAAAATCAGACTGTCTACTACAAAAAAATACTGATGATCCACTATAAACAGGTTTTACCTTATAGTGTTATCTGAAGTCAACAGCACAACATGGGGCTCTAATGTCTCACAGGGATACCAGGCAGCATGTTTTAAAGTCAGAGATGTCGAACTTGTGAAGAACCTTTCCGCAATAGGAATAGTACTGTAATACAGAGCAGAAGCATGCAATGTTACCAAAAAATAACAACAACAAAAACCACTCCCCCATCCCCAAAACAAAAACAGAACGGGTTACTACTTCCAGAGGGAAGTAGGGGCAAGAAGAAGGGGAAACCCAATTAAAATGCTTCAAAGGCATTGGCTGTATAATTCTTAAGGTTGAAGGGACAGCTTTAACTTGCAGCCTTTTGTCATTTCCACCCCAAAATGTGCTTTTACCTGCCGGTGCTAAAATGCTTAGTGAAAAAAATACAGAAAAACACCTTGTTCCTCACCAATTGCAACAAGCTTAGATAGTCATTTACCAAAAGGCAAGCCCCTGAGCCAAAATAACTGCGTCTGTGATTGTCTCTACAACCCTGATACAACCAATGCCTTTCATATCCAGCCAGAAGAGCACAGAGGCTGTCACAGAACAACCGGCAGGACAGGATATCATTAACCACCTCAGCTCTTACCCACCTACAGTTCACTGTTGATTTCCCACCTTCAAATTCAGAATTCTTCCCCCAGCGTTTAGGCAGTTCCAGTACCATGAGCCCTTTAGTACCAATGAGAGCCACATGATGCTGCGTGGGGCTTAACAGTGTTTGATAGACCTCAAAGAGGGGGGGATTTATGCAGAGAAGAGTCTGAAAATAAAAGTGTTACAGTTAAACGCAAACCATCGTGCTCATGGAAGTACCGCATTCGGTATTTAGTAGCATATCCAGCTGGCACAGTGATGTACACACGGGCTATGCGGTGCTGAGCAATAAATAACGCTTGTTTCAAGCCACACCACCATCTGCCAAATCTATCGGTTTCGCTGAGCGAAGGCCCCACGTCGAAAAGCGTCCGGCAGCTGCGCGGCCACGGCGAAGCCGCCGCACCGGCACGGGCGTGCTCCTCGCTGGTGGCTTTATCGCAAGCCCTGCACCAGGGAGCTGTGGCGGCTCGGTGACACGGGGCACCCGGGAGCGGGGGCGCGAAGCGGGGGCAGGGGAGACACCCAGGAGGCAGCAGGACCCTCTGCAGCCCCTCGCCGCTGAGCCCGGCCCCGGTTCCCCCCGGCCCGGCCCTGGCGCTGCCCGGCCCCCGCCGGTAACGATCCCCCTCCCCATTCCCGGCCTCTCCGGTAACGATCTCTACCTGTGTCCTCTGTCCCCCAACCCCCCGCTCCGGTCCCGGTCCAGCCCCTGCCGGTAACGACCCCCCATGTCCCGGTAACGATCTCCCTCCCCATCCTCTCCCTCGGTAACGATCCCCGTCCCCATCCCCGGCCTCTCCGGTAACGACCTCCACCTCCCCTCCTCTCCCCGCGTGCGGTCCCGGTCCGGCCCCTGTTACCGTTCCGGTAACGATCCCCATGTCCCATTAACGATCTCCATCCCCATCCCCATCCCCTCCCGCGGTCTCTCCCGGTAACGATCTCCATCTCTCCCCGCCCCGGTGCCGGTGCCGGTCCAGCCCCTGCCGGTAACGATCCCCTCCCGCCCCAGCCCCGGTTCTAGCCCCGCAGCAACCCCACATTCCCCCCCCCAATCTCGTCCCCACCCGGTAACGGCCCCTCCCCGCGGGCTCGGGGCCGCCGAGGCGGCGGAGGCCGATGGTGTGGAGGGCGCTGCTCTCGCCGTCCCAGAGGAAGAGGTCGCCGTCGAGGCCGAAGAGCAGGTTGCGGATGAGCGGCGGCCGCGGGGCGGCGGCGGCGGCGGCGGCGCTGCG
>NW_020448308.1:1721768-1731969 GCF_003343035.1 Apteryx rowi
GCGGCGGGAGCAGGGGCTGGGCCCGGGCGCCGTTACCGGGCGGGCGCCAACTGCCGTTACAACCGTTATTCGCCTCCCGCAGTGCTGTTACTGCTCTGCTCAGTCCCGTAACAGCCCTCCCCCCCCCACGCGTGTCGCTGACGGGCCCGTGTGCTGTCACCCCCCAGCGCTGCGTGGAGAGGCTGCGCAACAGCCGGGCGAAGCTGCTGGACCGGTACCGGCAGGCCGGGGAGCGCGTCGGCGCCGCGGCCGTGGGCGCGCTGCTGGTGCGGGAGGTGATGGAGCAGGAGTGGCAGGCGCTGCGCCCCGAGAGCCTGCCGTCCCTGCGGGGGGAGCAGCCCTTGGCACAGGTCAGTACTGCCGCGCCGCCGGCTCCTGCGGCCTTCAGAGCCCTTGCAGCTGGGTGTTACACGGGTCTCTGCACCTGTAAATGTTTCCTTTCCCGGGGAGCGCCGGCCTCTCGCTGCTTGGAGTTGGCACAACTCAGACCGTCTGGGTTTCGTGCTTCAGCAGCTAGTGCAGGATGTTGTGAAACAGCTGTGAAAGTGGTGGCCTTGGGCCTGGGAGTGGGGAACTTCCTGATTTCCTTCACAAGCTGCACCAGAGTTGCAGCAGAGGGGGATTTCCACAGCTGTGGTTTTCGGAGCGGTTGTGTCACTGACTGCTCTCACTCCCAAGAATGGGAATAAAACTCTAACTTTTTAAAAAGTAAGTTCTTGACCAGGCTGTGATCCCATCATTATTATTTTTGCACACATTACTATTGTATATGTTGCTTTCTACAGTGCATGTTTTGTCAAATACAGAGATTTGACAGACAGAAGCATAAGCAGTGAATTTATGTTACATTGACAGCTCAGTCAGGTGCTGGAAAATAAGTGAGAATGTAGCCAGAATGGGAGAATTACTGACTAATGCGCCTTTCAGATGCTAGAGGATCCTGATGAACTAGCAGTACTGGAAGAAATCCAACAGGAACTGGTCTTGCAAGGTAACTTCTCAAAACACTTTTTCAGACTCCAATTTAAACCATAATATTTCTGACTTTCTAGTAATCCAGAGTAGGTGAGACTGAACACCTTAGTTCCTGTAGACCATAGGAGTTTGAAGAAGAGCCTCCTTGAAAGTATCTGTAGCCTCTGTAATGCCCTGAGAGCCTTTGTGACAGTTGTAAGTTTGAGTGGCATTTTAGGGTCTGTGAGAAATTAATAGAGGAGAACCAGGAGACAGCACTGTGATGTTTGGGACTGTAGGACCCTGTATAAATCAGTTCATAGTTTTTCTAGATTGTTGGTTGAAAAGTGTTACAGTCGTGAAGCTGAGACCAGCTAAAGATTGAGCCAAAGGAAAAAACTAGATTAACAGGAACCATTCCCTCAAGTGTAGAAATCTGACCTAAAGAAAGACAAGCTCAGAACTAGTGGCTGCCCCAGACTCTGTCCACTGAGCAACTTCATGCATGCTTCTGCAGTACCATGAGTTCATAACAGAGGCCCGAGGGTATTTTGTTCTTTTTATCGCAGAACAGTTGGTTATAGAAGAGTATGAGCGAAGTCTTCAGTTTGATGAAGAATGTCTCAATGCGATGCTTGATGGCTTGGATGCCAGTGACAAGATCATCTGCCCCGTGTGTAGAAAGTAAGAAAGCTCTTGGTGCTGGAACAAGATGCTTGACAAAAGCCTCACAGGGCTTCTCTGCTTCAGTCTTGCTGGTTTGAGCAGCACTCAGAGCCTGTGCTGCTCTAGATACTGTTCTCTTAATGAATGTTGGCTTCTTTCCTGTCATTCTGTGCGAGATATTTGGGTCTTCTCCCTGCTAGACAAGTGCAGCCACCTGTTTAGAGTGCTCTGAAGAGAGTTACAGCAAGATTACCATGCAAGTTAAGGCTGGATCTCAGCTGCAAGGCAACAGCACAGAATTTCTCTTCTGAGCCATTCATGAAACAAAGTATTCTGTGAGGAACCTTGATGCTACAATCAACCTAGCTGTAATTAGCACAAAGAGGGATTGATTCTCCACTCTCCTACTACACATGAAAGTTTCGGCTTAGAAACAGGCACTAACAAAAGCAGTAGCCAAACACAGGCTCCTGTTTGTGTGTATTTCAATGAAATAGAAAAATGAGCAATGAGCTCCAAAATCTAAGAACTTTTGCTAAGATCTGCCTTTGTTGTTCTTGTTGTTGTGAAGATGCTCACTGTCTGCTGTCTTCCTAGGAATAACCTGACCGTGAGGAATCACTTGGTTTTTTGCCAGTGTGGATTATACATCACTACACAGGTAGGATGTCAGTTATACTTCACCCGCAACATAGCTTAAGTCTGCTGCAAGGTCAGCATCATTCTGAACAAGAAGAGGCAGCTTTAAGCTATGGAGCAACTTATGTCTAAGACTTCTTTTAACCCAATTTATCTCAGGATATGACAGAAGAGAAGCTCCGGTCACTTCTAGAAAACACTATAACAGAGCACAGTTACAGGTGCTTTCACAATCCAGAGTTTACTGTTACCAGTGGAATGGAGGAAGAAGCCAGTCTTCTCATGAGCTGTTCGGTGAGTCTGAATGTCAAGTTTCTGGAAAGGATCTCAGATTAGACCAACTTCTCAATTACCTGTGCAGCTACACACAGAAACCAGCAGTCCATGACCTCAGTGGTTTGGGTTGCTCTTTCTCTCAACCCTTTTTTGACTACCTGTAGCCATGAAAGGAGGAACAGTTTAATTACACCATTTACCTTAACTGCTAGATTAGGGAGTCTTTTAAGGACCTGTCAAATTTACCAACTTACCTTTCTCACACTTTAGCAAACAACTTTAAGTCTTGTGTAGAGCATCTATTTGGAGAAGTGTTTCTTGAAGAAAAGCTGTAAAAAATTTCAGTTTAGGCCTCCTCAAAAGGCTCAGCCCTCTTGGAGAAACCACATACTCTACCTTTGACTCAAACTAGAGCTAGCAGGGAGTTCTTAGCCTTGCTGCTTAAGTGAAACTGCTGGGCACTGATACGTGCACTTATCTGGTGGCTACAGTTCTAGGAACAGAGCATTTCAGTTTTGAATATTAATGTAGCCTTATATATGAATATAGTTTGTCTGTTTAACTTACCTTACTTCTTGTGAAGGTCTGTGACTCCTGGACGATTCTCCTGTAACTTGATTTGGCTGCTGTTTTTCACTGGAAGAACTTCTTGAGGTTAAAAATCTGCCCAGAGCTGCTAGTATTATGTATATACTTGTAACTGCTGTGTCAAAAGCATATTTGACAAGGCAGTAGTATTGCCTTAATTGCACTTTTGATGACACAGTGTTTTGAAATAAATATACCTAGTTTATTTCAGCCTCCGAGTCTTTTTTTTTTTTAATAACCAGTCCATCAGTGATTTCACAGCTCGCATTGGCTTTCATGCTTGTTTTCTGTTCACTGACAGCATCTTTGCTTTGCTGTATCCTTCTCCTCTGTTGTAAAGAATGGGTGACTCCTTGTAGGCTTAACCACAGTTGTGCACTTTACCTAGGACAAAAGCAAATTCCCTGGAAGAGCTTATGAAAAAAATGCAGTTTATGTGATATTTAATATGTTAGAAGTTAATCCTTCCCCTTAGGCGCACCTGGCTTTAGTACACGTGTCATTCCTCACCCATCAAGCTTCCCATTTGCATTGTCCTTCACAAAGCATCAAAACCTAGTTCCTTTTTAGTACAGGTTCCTCCTAAAGGAATGGGACTGCAGTGGTACAAAAGCTTTGCTTTAGTATGAGACATCCCCTACTTGAGCAAGGTTTAATTAACTAGCAAACAGAAATACTGTTCTGATACACCTGTGTTAACAATGCATAGATGGGCAGAAGGACAGTGAAGAGGAACATAACTTGGGTGCATTGTGAGACAAAGCTGACTCTCAAAACACTATAGTGTAGGCTGGCTCGTGGGTGGAGATAGCAGGTGCTTGGATTTGGATTCCTGGCATCCAAGGCTTCAGAAGGATGGACAGAATCCTGTTTCTCCTATGTTCAACCCTGCCTCCGCAAACAGTCACGAGAAACATTTCTCATTCAGTCACAGAAACTGAAACCAGAGTAAAGCAGCTTAATTCCTAACCTCAGTACATGTATTTCCCTGAGCACCCTTGACAACAGCAAAGCTGATCATGGCTAACTGAATTGCAGAATTCCAGAATAAAAAGGTAGTCCTGGACAAAATTAACAAGATCAAAAGAAATAATCCTTGCGGAAGTGCAAGACACAAGTGCTATTTAAATATGCTGTCTCATCTCAGCATTTTTCATGGATGCACTCAAACCAAATGAAGAAGCAGAGCTTTAATGTACTGCCAGCTGGCACACAGTTCCCAAACACAGCAGGAGCACATTCTGGATTTCTGCTCTGCCAGCAGGGCTTCTTATGACCTTGAGACAGCAACTGGAGACACCAGATCACAGAGAAATCCACAGCTGCTGCCCTGCAGCAATGCCTTGGACGTGCACATCCACAACATTTGAATTACTCTGCTGAAACTGAAGTGCTCCAGTCTCCCTGGGGTATTTTCTAAAGCAGCTGCATTAATACTACTATAATATGTTATGGCAGCATGTTCCTATTTAAAACAGCTCCTCAAAGCCTATTTTTAAGAGTCTGTTTTCTACTCCATATCACACAGAAAGGCAGCCAAGACTTCAGTCATACCCTGATTACACTACAGCCTGCCACAATACTGACCTAGGACACCTAGAATGAATGAATCACATACATAATTAGCGCTGCTTGGCCAGCCAAATTCCTCCTCCAGACACAACTATACTGGCAGAAGGGCAGTTCTGTGTGTTTAAAGGTGCTGGAATAGTTCTGCCTGGAAAAAAAACCCTGCCAAAACAAGCTATTTCTGCACCAACAGTTCTTCAGGCAGTAACACTGGTTCAGGCACAGAAAAACCCTAAAATCATTTTATGGCAACGCTCAGTCAGCAATGGTACAGCAAGAAGAAAACACATCAGTTTGCAGTGATATGTTGAACAGATTTTTATTCTTCACGTTCATTCGTAATTGTACAAAAACGCCAAGTGGGGTGAGGCAATTCCAGACAATAATGTTATAGAACTTGATCTGGGCTGCGACATAAATACAAATCCCAGAATACATGCGAGAATCCTCATTTTCCCACAATTCTCATATCCTAATTCAAAGTTGCTTACTCTCAGTATCTGTTGTGAAGATGTGTTTGGGTATTGCTGGCTGGAGCACTGCTGTGGAATACCCACATTTGAAAATTAGTTTCCTGTCTTAATCTACTGACATTTGACAAAGCTTTTAAGGTCTTCAAGGAATTTAATATACTCCTGGTGCTCCAGTGCGGTGCTGAGCTCAATTAACTCATCAGCGAATGTGTTGTCTACTCCTCGATCAGCCAGGAAATCCATTAAGTGATCATACAGAGCCTGGAAGGAATGAAGAGAAGATTTACTGAGCAGAACACACCTGGGTACAGGTTGATTTTAAAATGCCCCATGGCAGTGGGCTTTTCTTTCTCCGAGGCAGATCAGACCTTCCTCCTGCAGGAGACCAGACACCTCCCCGTGCCCTTCTTCAGCAGGCCTGGCCTTGGGTGTGACACTCGGAGGGAAGGGGACATGGAACAGGTCATTTAAACTTGCCGTTGTCAGTAAACTCAATAGCACAAATGAGCTGCACTCTGGAGGTCATCAACTGACTGTAGGACCCAACAGGAAAAGTCTGTCAAAGACTACACATACCAAGAAGCTTTGCCTGTCCCCTCTTTATAATGCTACGGCCTTGGGTGTAAACTGTTTTAGTAGCATCTAGAAAAGGTGGAAGCAGTTGGTATCTTATGTAAACACTTGTTTGAGAGACTAAATCTTTCACAGTTAGCAACACCTTTCTTCATGTTTTTAATCCTACATAACTACTGCAACTCCAACACACGTTACTGCTTGTGGGTTCCCTCTCTCTCCTGATTAGAACAGATTCATTGCTACTGCTTAGTGCAATAATGCTAATGCAAAAAGACTTCCCTGCATCCAGGCAATCATTTCAGACTTTCTGCCTCACAATCTGTACTCCATGCAGTACTCAATAGCATCTGGGCTATTCCAATCTGCTAGTCATGTTTCTTGCCACAAGTCCTTTAGCAGGGCAGAAAGATTTGGAAATCCAATCTGAATTTTCAAGCTACTAACAGTGTTGAGACTATGGATATTGATGTGCATGGTTTTATTTTTTCTTACCAGTATTAGCGAGCAAATGATTCATTTTGGACTTCTGTAATCTGAGTAAGTCACAAATCATACACATTTTTTGTAATTAATTTTGTCTCAAGTCAGAACAGAAAAAAGCAGCATGAGATATTTTAGAGCATGCTACCAACACAATGGGAACACTTCCCAAAGAGAAATACTCTAAAGTTTTAATCACGTGATATACAGCTTCAAATTCAGAAGGCTCTAACCTTTTGAAAACCTGGCATTGACAACTTTTTTAAGTACATGCCAGATTCTTGAACAGAGTCCAGATTGGTTGGTTTGTTTCTTTCTTTTAATTTTATGTCACCACTAGGAAAACATACGTGGAAAACTTAAACAAAAATTAAACTACCTGTTACACTAAACATAGATTAAATGATACTTGAGCAAGTGTCAAAGCATCTCTAAAATGCAATACAGCTAGGAAAAAGCATCATAAACTTCTAAAGCCTGAAACAGAACTGGTTTTAACACGTAGGCTTCTCACTGCCACTAATGTCACCAGCACTGCACGACTGGTGGGACCACATAGCAATCCGCAGCCTGCAGTGGATCTGGGGCACAGAAGAGCACTGCCACATGGCAAGCCTGGGAATCCCCGGTCTCACGCATCCAGAACAGGACTCATACAGAATTCAGGAGCAGAGAATGAGTCCAGAGGAGCTCAAGTGCCCTCTGCAGTCTAAGGCCTTGTTAGTTTTAGCAGCACTTACCCAGTCAAGGGAGTCTGTATTGAGGGTGTAGTTGGTTTCCTTCCAATCTGATTCTCCGGTGGGCTGAAAGCTGACCTCTCGAATTGTGAAAATATCGCTTTCGTCCTCTCCCTCCTGTCCAACCTGAAACAGGAAATGGATGCAAGACAAAGATTAGCCCTAACTACAGGGCGCCTTTAGCCGTTTCGTCCTGAAGCGAGGAACACGACACTGCAGGCAAAATCCCAAGCCCGCTAGTAAAGCCATTCCTCTCTCTCAGCGTGGGCCTCTGAAGATGAGCACGCACAAGCACCAGAACACAGGAAAGCCCAGAAGAGGTCAGTCTCACAGTTCATGCTGACAGAAGTGAATTGATGTAAGTCAATGACCTTCTTTTTAAAAAGATGTAAAAATCTCTTCTGCATGGTTCTTAAACAGTCTATCCTCAGAAGTCTGTCTAACCTTTGTCAACAGTGTCTGCATAAATGATCTGTTAAGATTTGCAAAATAAACCACAAAAATCACCCTGAAGCAAAGCTCTCAATCTAATCCCCCCCACCCTTCTTTTTCTAATCCCTACTACTCTTTGACCTTTGTGAAACCTCAGCACCAATGAGATTTGCAAGTTACTTATAGGTTGTATTAAATGCATCTTGTTTGGGCCATTCTTGTTTACCTGTCTCAATTTGCCATGCAGTTAAAGAACCCATACCTCGTTTCTCTAATTCCATAAGATAGTCTATAAGTAGCTGATTAGAAAAGCAAGGTCAAGACAGAAGAAATGCAATGGAACATCTCCCCAGAGTTTATTCTTGCAAGCTCTTAAAGCTTTTTTTTTAATGTTAAAAAAAGAGAGATAACAGGAGACTGCATATTCTGCAGATAAAGAAAACCAGCAGACTGTAAAGAACAGTTAGGTTCAAAAGTGGCACAATTACACTACGGTGAAGCAGGAGACGTGCAGCGAGCCACAGGCCAGAGTTAGCTACAGCTGATGCCTGAGCAGTTCAATACTCACCTCATCTTCAGGGTAATGGCAGTCAAGGACAAGGGTCTGTTTTGTATCATCTTTTATTACTTCAACAACAAAGTTTGGAGTCGATGTAATATCAGGCTATGTAAAAGGTAAGAAAAAAAGTTGCATCAGCATTGGAGCCTGAACAGGAGCCAAAGTGCCCAAGGGACAGCTCAGCAACACAACCCATCCAGCACTCAGGTTGTTCCCAGTCACCCTCTTTCTCGAGAGCCTCTTGGGTTGTCCTGGCCAAGGCATCCTCCTCCAACCGCACCCGCACCTCTTCAGCCCCTTCTCTGCTCTGCATCCGGTCACACGGGTATAACAGTAGCCGGAAACATCTGCCACCACCTAAACAACCCAGAGAGCCTGCAGCTCACCCGGATGCCTCTCCCTCTACACAACAGGAATCACGACTGGGCTGTCGAATTGCTTTGAGAGCAGGAGGTGCTCTTGCCTGCCCTCCTTCATGTGGGAAATTTGGCAGTGCACAAGACTTCCTATGCACACGCAGGGACCAAGTGCAGTGTGTTCTCAGCAGACATGGGCATGCCCAGGGCAAGGGGAGCAATGTACAGTCTTCCCAGCTGAGCACACTAAGCAGTAATGCGCTGAAATAAGTACTAACATTCAAAAAATGCATATTAACTGCTACGAACCACAGACATACAGTGCAGTTTCATTCCCTACTTGTTCAACCAATGTCACCGTAGATCAGGCATCTGCCTCAAATTATATTGCTTGTTTACAGTTCTACCAGTATTTTTACTAACAGTCTTACTAAAAAGGAGTGCGAGAGGCAGTTCTAATCAACAAAACCATGCAAGTGTCATGTGAGTAGTTTTGCATTTTGTGGGTAATACCAGTACTGTTAGTTCCACCAGCTAAGCAAAGTGCAAAATGCAGTATTTATTGTAGCAGGTTCCAGAGGCAGCCATGAAGTCCAATACCTCAGCTCCTTTCATTTCTACTTATACAGAACCCTCTCACACACTCTGTCTTTCCGCTGCAGAGAGAAGAGGGTCACAGCCAAATGACAGACAAAAAATGAGAGAAAAAGCATAAGGGCAAACCACTAACTTTCCTGGGTGCTGTCATCCATAATGAAAGCGTACATAAAGACCAAGTTTACCTCCTGCTCATCAGGTTTCTGTTCTCCTTGTGTTTCTTCTTCTTCCTCAAGAGATGGTGGAATACTGTTATTGATGTTGAACGTAACCGTTATCCTTCAAAAGAACCACAAGCAATTACTTTAAACACCATAAAGAAAATACTTACTGCATCTCTCTTATTTGAAACTTCTGTAGTATAAATTCACTGGCTGTAATGCTGTCCCCACATCATGAACAAGATTCAAAATACTTTGCGTGTTCTGTTTAATTTGTCCTTCCCTCATATGGTACATGTTCCAGCTGAGAGTTTAAGATGCACGCTCTAGTAAAACTGACTTCCTCCAATCGCTCTCACAAGTGAGCATTTTCAAGTTTTATTAGACCAAATTCTTATTTTTAATGTAGGAAAACCTCAAGAATCTTTGCAACACACAAGACAAAGCAAACTTGTAAGAAAAATGCCTTGTGCCCAAGGTGGTAAAATACCGAGCCTATGCAACGTCCACAGTTTGCGCAGCCTGGACAGACAGTGGTACAAGCAATGCGAACGCAAGGAAGAATTACTGATTATATTATGATCAGTCTTTCAAGTACGCATGCTTGCTCAGATGAATCCTTATAAACAGCAAATACCTGTTTGCACTTACTTCTCTCCAGCTATTTTCCGGACCAGCTTGGCCTCTGTGCCGTGGACTTCTAGCTCCCACCCTCCAGATATCTTGGGCAGAGCTTTATGTTTCTGGATCTTCTTCTCCTCTTTTATTTCATCTGTCAGAAACTCTGCAAACGCTTTGTCTCCTTACGAGGCAGGAATAAAAAAAAGGAAGAAGGAAAAAGCAAGAAACACGTTGAGAGCAGGCAGGACCTGGAGATCCCCCAGCGATCCCCCGGGGCTGAGCGAGGTACAAGCGGAGGGAGGGAGGGAGGGAGGGAGGCGGCAGCACGGGGCGGCGCCGGGGGCCAAGGCCGCTCTCGCTGCATCCCCGCCTCCCCTCGCCACGTGCCGGCCGGGACACGCGCGACCACGCGGCCGCCTCGCGCCCCTCCCCCCTCACGGGGGGCCTCTCCCCCGCGCCTCGGCGGGGGAAACCGCTCCCCTCCGCCTCCCCTCACGGGGGGCTCCCTCCCCTTCGC
>NW_020448308.1:1732487-1747399 GCF_003343035.1 Apteryx rowi
CCTGCTCCCGTCCTGCCCCGCGGCAGCGCAACGCAGCGCAACGCAGCGCAGCGGCGAGCGCGCCCCGCCCCGAGCCCGGCGGCGCGGGTTCGAGTCCCATCCCCGGCAGCGCCCTAGAAACGCACCGTTTACCCGGATTAAAAGCGGTAGAGCAGGGCTCTCTCAAGCTTTAGCGGAGTTTGGATTTACCTCCAGTTCACAAGGATACGAACAACACAGCCGAAGTTATTTGCTTACAGCGGTTGCAGAAGGAGGCATTTCAATAGCGCAGCTCGCTACTGTTATGAGCTGAAAACAGCAACAATACACAACAGCAGCAAACACCACTCATAAAACATCGACATTCACCAGCTCTCCAGCCCCTGCGCTCGCAAGGCGAGGCTGTGGTTACTGTTTAAAGGGTCCCAGAAAAGCTTCAGAGATGGGGAAAAAACGCTGAAGCTTCAATATTGACTGCAACAAGAAAAAGCATCATTAAGTGGTGAAAGCTGTATTCCTGTACACCCCCCCTACTCTTTATTAGAAAAATAGTCACCTTTCTGGCAAGTCCTCAGAAAGAGGAAAAAAAACCTGATTTTTTTTGGCCTTTAGCAATACATATTCTAGAAGGAGGCGCGACCAAGGCAAACCGCCTCCTGGCTTAAAGCATTCGCTTTGTCTGCAAGTTGGTGCCGCAACCCGCTGTCGACTGGAGACACAAAAGACCAAGTAGTGCTGACAGCAAGGCTCTGGCTGGAGAGATCTGATACCGCAGCGGCAAAGCACCAGGGTTTCCACTCCCAGCTCCACGCTGGTGTTCGAGTCCTGCGCATGCAGTAACCGGGTCCATTCTGCACGCGCAGCGCAGACTCACTGACCCCTGCTAACATTTTATCTTTAAAATCTAAAGTGCTTCAGCGACATTGAAACCCCAGACTGCTTAAAGCAAAGACACTCGCCACCCGAATTCAAAGTGCTGCTACTAAAGACTTGTACCTAAATGTCCTGGGGACCATTTCTTTTAGCTCTACAGCATTCCTGCCTCATAAAACACCACCTGGGACTTGGATTTTAGCCATCACTCTTTATTATGGGAAAAAAATGTACAAAGTAGTTGCTTCTAAATCAGTTCCCCATCCCCACCCTTAAACAGTCTGCTTAATTAGACTGCCCAAACAAAATGTGCTTTTACTCCATTTTCCCCTACAGATGCAGTCTGCATAACCAAGGAATAGTTACATACAGTGCTCTGATAATTCCCTGCAGTTTGTGTGAGTTACAATTGAAATAACAGCATAATCTTGAAATACCAATCCAAAACTATAGCTGGTCATACATACAAAAGTGGCAACTGCTGCCTGTGCCCCGCGCACCGGTGTGGTTTTTACCGCTGAGGAACAATATCGCAACGAGGCACAACGTAGGGATGCGAGTCCATTTCCACCGGACCCCACAAACATTCAGTATCACCCTTTCCAGGAACAGGCTGAGACGAGACTGTTCTTGGTAAACTGGATTCCTGTTTACTCTCTTCGGAGACAGCAAGTTGCAGATCAGTACAAGTGAAATTCCACTTAAAAAAAAAGCGGTATTTGCCCCAGTTTTTGAAGAGAGAACCAATATTGGGCGCCCAAAGAGAAGGCATATTACAATGTGCTGTGTAACCGTGATGTGTGTAACCAGAAAGGACATTTTATTAAATGGGAAGTGCAGCTTGTTCCCACAGATCACACGAGCAAAGCCACCAGCTTATTTACTCCCCAGGCAAACGGAGTGAATAAGGACTTGCCAATACGACTGCATCCCTGAGCAGTCCCATTAAAACATCATGAGGGTTTTTTTTTTTTTTTTTTTTTAAGTTGATGCTTGAAGAATACAAGAAAGAACCGAACACCACTTTAGCCAAAGGGCGAAAAACCCATCACAGCCCATGTTAGCTAACCTCAGTATATTATATAATGACACTGCATTTACAGAACAGCTTCCTCTCCCACCCACTCGTATAACAAATCTGCTTTAGTTCAACTCATCCAAAAAATCTATATAAATTAATACACTGTGTCAACAGACTCTGTTGAAACTGGAAGTTACCTCTCCCAGAGAGGTTATTTTAGAAGTACTTAGGATATCATTTAAAAACAACTTAAGATTTTCCTCCACCCACACACAGTCATAATGGAACAAATCCATTTTCCTTCACACTAAAGAACAAGTTTTACCTTTGGAGTGGTTCTAGTTCCTTAATTCTAGTATTTAAAAAGAGGATTAAGGTTCTTATTGCCACTTCTCTCCAACAGGAAAAAAAAAAAAGACAGCTAGATGCCAAAGGGATATGGAAAAACACAAATAAAAATGACTAATGGCGGATCTATGGTTCTCGACAAACAATGCTAAACTCCAAACTTCTAATGGCGAGCCAAAGTATAATTGGGGGCTGGAAGGGGGGGGGGGGGAAGCACCGGTGCCAGAGCAGAAGAAACGTTTGATGATTCCAGTGCCTTTAAAGGAAGTCTAGACTCTAAACCACATCTTCATACTTGGTTTGCTGAGTTTGCCTCACATTAGCCTGACTAGCTGTTGTGGACGGTGGTGCCAACTCCAAAGCCAGAAGTGCCCAGGCACAGAGTGGGGAAGGACATAAGTGTTTGCTGCTAAAATGTTGGATCCTTTCCAGGAGCGAGTCCTTCCCCCTCTTTTAAGAAGTTTGGCTCTCTAGAGGAAGAAAACCACTCTAGACAGCGCAGACTGGCCCTGTAGTTCCAAGTGGCAAGATGCAGATATTGAGAATCTACGGCTGCCTCCTCCACATGCATCAGACGCTGAGGAATTACATGCCCTAACAGCAAAAGGGAGAACAAAGATGACATCAAATGCACAGGCGGCTGGACAGCCCCTCCGAGAAAATAATACCAGCCCCTGAGACATAGACACAGGCAATAAAGACCTGTCCAAGTAGGTGACCCCATTACTAGCTTTCAGATGGTCCCAAATGACGTGGTGAACATGACATGCAGGCAGGCAGATGTTTGATGAGGTAAAAGACAGTAGCACCTCCCTTCTAGAAATAGTTAAAAAAGGCATTTTTTTCCCTGTCTGTAGAGATTTAAAATTTTTTTCTCCTTTTTTGCCAATAAAACCTGCTAAGGATACAAGCACAATCATCAAAAAATACCAAGTCTGCTCAGAAGAGCTCTTAGGATTTCATTTCTTCATATACAAGCTCGTTAAACCTCAGTAAGTTAAAAACTGGAATCGGATACCAGCTCCCCTTCCCCCCCAGCACAGATTTATCACACACACACACACACACGCACAGAGTACTTGTTATGTTCCCCTTTTACAGATTAACTCTAGAAAGGTTGATTGTTCTAAGCCACGGAGACTTGTGAGGTCTGGCTCTCACAGAGAAGCCAGCTTCCTCTAAGGTTTTTACCTGATTTACAAGGCAAAGCGCTACCATTCCCATACATTCATTACAAAACAAAAAATAGTCGTATCGAGTGAGCCTAAAAATCCTGGACCTGGTGGTGACCCGCAGGTCAGTTCTTGGCGGTTCTGAGCTTCCTGCGGAAATAGTCAGGGGCTGCATCATACAGCCAGTCCGCATCCACCACGCAGAGATCCCGCATGTAGCACTTGTTGGTGTGCAGCAGCCCGTTGTAAACCACGCAGGCTGGCTTGCAGTGGAAGAGTACGGAGGAGGGGTGGATAGCCACCAACTGGTGAGAGTCCACGGTGGTGTAAGTGCCATCTGGCTGCAGCTCCGCAGCGTTCATGAAGAGGCTGTGAGCCAGGCAGCGGCGGATGTTGCCGGTGTCCGAGCGGGAAGACTCCATTGGCATTGACAGCTGGTTAGCAGCGAGAGAGACAAGGTGATAGGTAGCACCTTTAGTGAGCAGCCTGCAGCCCAAGCTCAGACACCCCTAACATCACATCTAAAAGAGTTAAACAGCAAGCTGGGGGCTCCAGCACAGCCTAGAAGGGCACATCACTTTCTGGCACTCATTCTGACAGCTGGGACCCCAAAAGAGAGGGGATCTTGACCTTACAAAGCTAGTTCAGGTGCTGTTCTAACTTCGCTTGCAGGCTCTCAGAGAAACCGTTGTGCCGGGAGAGAAGGCCACATGAAGAGGACAGCCTGTGGCTTCTGCTCCACCTGGGCTTTCATGCATGCTTTGCAGGGAAACATCAGCTTTGCCAAGGCCTCAGTACTCCTAATTCTCCAGGGCTATTGTGCCCATTCCACCCAGCTCCGAAATCCTGCCCTCCCTTGGATCCTGGGCAGCCTGGAGGAGAGCTGGAAGCCACAGCAGCAAGTGTGCTGCAGGGCACTTTGCAGTCGCACACCCTAAAGTGCAAGGAGCTGCTCGCTGCCAAATGTCATTAGCTTTTACTTCTCACACAGGTCTGTGTTTGTCCAGAGGGACTCCATTTGGGAGTTATTCTCACACTGTGCTCTTCTCGTGCCTAAAAGGAAGCAGGCGTGTATGTGCACCCTCATGGGGAAACGCAGCCCCATTTCAGCGGGCTTCTGAGACCAGGCAGTACCATGCCAGAAAACCAGCTAGCCTGTGAACTACAAAAGGACCTCTGGGAATTCAGCTCAGACAGGGCTTTGCATTGAGGCATTAGGCTAGTCCAGACTAACAGCAGAGAGGAGAAGAGTCACAAAATGGATCCAGACTCCCCTTCTGGGAGTCAGCATCAGGCCAGCCAGCACTCACAGTGCGACAGGGGTGCTGTGCGGCTCCCACGTCACGTACGGAGCGCAAGCAATTCAGCACTGGCTCCCATGCTCTGCCTCAAGCTGGGCCACGGGCAGGAGTGGTGCTGATGTGAAAGTCGCTCCTAAACTGAATGCCCGACTATGGGAAGAAGCCAGCGAGCATGGGCTGCAGAGGCTGACGGCACCCAGGGGCACACAGCACAGTCTCACCTCACTACAGCAGCGAGATCCCTTAGGAAAAACTGCCCTCTGCCTGAGAAGCCTCCCCAGAGCTCCAGTTCTCTCTTCACCTCTCCTAGACACACTGAGCCCTGCAGCTCTCAGATTTTGGGACGCAATCTGCACAGTCAGGAATTTTACACAGCTGTTCATTACAAACTGAAAACATAACCAGATTTTCTTGCTCCTGGGACTTGGTGCACAGGGAAATCATTTTGAGGGCAAACAGAAAAGAAAAATGTGAACAGACAAAGCAAAGAAATACAGTACGGCAACAAGTTACCTTTATGCAAATGTCCCTGAGCTGAGCTCTGACGTCTGACACAAGCATCATGTTCCTGCTGTTGACAAAGTTCTCTTTGCACCATTCCTGCAGCAGAGGCACCAAGAGTTAGAAGGGGCTGCTTCTTCACCCAAGAAGCATGACAATCTCTGGATACCATGAAAAGCAGAATCCTCCAAAACACAGCATCTCTTAGAGAAAAGGCGCTAACCCATTCCCCTGTCAGATTTCTACCTCTGATTGCTCCCCTATGTCTACTTTGCTTCCCACAGTGTGAAGGAATTGCAGCGTGTTGTTTTCTTCCTGCTCTCAGTTGCTCTCAAGGTCACCGAGTGCTGTGAAACAGCACTCAGTATCCCACAGGTGGTGAAAGCAAACTGCACGAGAACAACAAGGATAAGAAAGATGCTGCAGAGAATGGGGCGCACTACTCTACAGACCTACAAATCAGACTGAGGAGTTTATAGGGTAGAATAAATCAAAATCTGTCTGTAGATACGTTCAGTGTCTTTGCATCCTGACATACCAAAGAGCACACCTCGGTGTTAATCAGCAAGTCACAACACTCTCTCGCTCCCTCTTGTTTCCAGCTGGAACCAGGCAAGGAAGAGACCTGGCTCTGCGATTACAAAACTGGCCTTAGGGAACTCTGACAACCAGCCTGCTACAGCCCTCTGGGGGGGACCTTTTGCAACTACACAGCACTCTGATTACCTAACTGTAAAGCACAAACAAGCCCTCCCTTCTCAGAGGTGCTTTGGAAGGATGCATATTCTAATCAGCTGGGAAGGCTGCAGCTGTTACTCTGCTGCACGTCAGAAGAACTCCTCACCACCACGTCCCCAGGCAGCAACAGCATCCCCACAGAATCCTACCTTGTTGCCACTGACATTTTTGAAGGCCCTGTACACGTTGAGCAAGGTAAGATGATCCCCTTCACTGGAGATGAATTTCCTCCTGACGGATTGCACTTCATCCCGCCGGGCTGGGGGATTGTAGAGGACACTGTCCACCGATAACAGCGATACGATGGTCAAAATCTCTTCTGTACAGTGGAATTTAGGGGACAGGAGGATGGTCTGCAAATCACAGGACAAACTGACTTTTGGTTGACCAAATCCACTCAAGGTGGGCAGGCTTTTCTGCTCACCGACAGCCCAAGAACTTTACTAAGCTTGTTTGGGACAACTCCATAAACACTTTGGCCTAGAGACAACTGTAAATCCTCTTCTGGGGCCACCAGTCACCTTTAACAGCAACTATTGTGCGATTTCTTGAGATCGGCCAGTCCAGATACAGCATAAACATGATGACTAAAATCCACTACAGTATCAGACACATGGTGAACCTGCCAATAATGCCAGCGATTCTGGAAACTGCAAGGGAATTAGACTAGTTTCAGCTTCAGAGATGCTAGCCAAAACAAATCATCTTTTAATATCTCCCTTAAATGAACAGTAAATGACAGGTAAACGAGCACAGCTGCTCTAAAAAAAGCTATGCTTCATTCATATACCACAAATATACTACTACAACTGTAGCCTCCCCAGATTCCAGACCTTGTTTAAGGAGTTTGAAACAGAAAATGTATGGCAGATAAAAATAAGCTAATTGTTCTGTAGTTTTTACTTTAGAGAACTTTGGTTCCAATGGAAAGGCTGCCATCTTCCTTCCCAGGGGGGTTAGGACAAGCTGGTCTTCCTTTCGTTCCACAGCCCCCAGCAGGTCCAGCTCCTCAATGGCTGCTTGAACAGCATCTGTCAAAACAAGAAGGTTCAGGCAGGGAGGCCTCCTGGCTGGCACTGGCAGGGATGCCAAGGATCAGCTGGCACCCTCACTGCCACCTTCCCCCAGCCAGAGAGAGACAAGTATTTTCTGTTTAGCAGTTCAGAGAAATGGACACCCCGAACTGTGATGTATCCCCCTCCACCCAGTAAAACAGTCACTATTTGAGTAGGAAAAACAGAGGCAAAACTAAAGCTGCCATCTCTAGTTTTGAGCAGAGGCCATGTGAGATTCTCTAGAGCTTTCCTTAGCAAAACTGCTCTTTGCTCTGTTTGGAAGCTGGACTCGCCAGCTCTCTGCCATAACCATGCCTGCTCTGATGAGGCAGAGCACAAGTGAACAAATCTGAGACTTCAGGACCACCAGGAGAAGATACAGCAGAGAAAGATGGCTCTGCTTTCACAGCCCTGGGCTTTCCACACTCCATCTTTTCAGGCTGGCCTGAAGACTCCATTTTTAAGCAGTTAAGCAGTGACTCATTTGTCCATTTCTCCCAAGGCTGCCTTTGTAACCACTTACCAGGAGATGGTTTGGACATGAAGTCAAAGGTGAGTACGTCGGGAATTCTCAGGGCCAGGAGCTGAAGCATCACGCTGGCCAGGTTACACCTGCATAAGCAGAAAAACAACTGAGATGTTTTTCTTTCTTTTTTTGCTTTTATCAGCCTATGAGCTGAGATACAGTCCTCAGATTTGTGCTACAGTTTAACAGAAACTAGCCTAAAGCTGGCTGGTGAAGTCTGACTTCCTAAACCAGGAAGGTTAAGCTGCAAGTTCAACTGTCCATCCTAAGTAAATTCTGCCTAGTTTTTCTGTTTAGTCTCCACAGTTCACCTTTCTTTAAGTCAACCAGTCAAACCTTGGATCCAGTTTTGCTGTTCAGTTCTTTGCACAGCCCTCTGTGTAACAGGGCATAAAAAAGGTGCGGCAAGTAGTACGACAGCTTCAGGGAAAACAGGTTCTGTTCTCACCTCTGTATCTCAGGTATTGTCATTTTGTCAAACTTCTCAAACTCATCCTCTGTGTAGAGCCGGTAACAGATCCCACTGTCCTCTCGTCCTGCTCTCCCTGTCCGTTGCCAAGCCTGGGCCTTCGACACACGCTGGACTGCCAACACTTCCAGACCAATTTCTAAATATGGAAAAGCATCACTTCAGCCTTTGAAAAAACATAACCTTGTGGAACAATGAGAAAAAAATTCCAGCAGCCTCCCATCCAAACACTGCTCAGACTTTGCCTGGTTCAGTACTCACACTCTGAAGCAAAATAAATTACCATGCACAGTCCCATGAAGAGAAGATTCATATTTGACAGATTTTTACCCCCAAATGGCTGGTACTTAGTCCAGGATGAGGTGAGCACAGGGGAAGACCAAAAAAATACACATCTAAAACCTGGGACATCAATTTAGATAGTGCAGAGGGTTATTTTAAATCAGCTGCCAGTGGGGCTAATTGCCTCAGATAGTTTTCAGGTTAATGTAAGTTATCTCTGCATCGTTCCTTAAAGAAGTACTCACCAGGGTTGTACTTCTTTGCTTTGACCATGCCTGTGTCCACAACATATTTTATTCCTGCAATGGTGATGGAGGTTTCTGCAATGTTTGTGGAGAGGATCACTTTGCGATAACCCTAGAAGGAAGAGCAAACTAAAGCCAGTCAAAAGCCATCTTAGATTAGCTGCAATGGTGGAACTGCTGCTACTTTTGGTGAGCACGGGCAAGGCTTCCATAGCATTACAGCATGCTGTGACCAAATACCAGGTTTGCTATGTCAGCTCTTGTAAATTAAGATAATCTGTACCCTTAATCAGTTTCTAAAACATGCACTTACACTTCTTGCAACAAAATACACCATTCAGGAGAGCTGTTATCGCTATGTTTTTAAAGCATTTTGGTTTCATTTCTGGCACAAGCACAGAATCCCTGGAAGACTTGAATTCCTATTTATCTGCTGAACAGATGCAGTGGGCCTGAGACAGATTAATTTCCTCTTATGGCCCTGCCAAATACACCTAGGTGTTTAGCTTTGTTAGAATTTGGCTGGCCCATTAACTGCAGTGCCTTTTTTGCGATGTGGACATGAAATCCGCACAAAATCGTGTGAATTTCAGTTCCTCTGCCCTTTTCACTCTCCTTAATCCTAACTTCTTTTCATGATTCCAGACAATTTATTGTCTATATCTGTTAATACCATCACAGCTGCATCGTCTTATGTCACACTGAAACCACTGAAATCAGTGGACATTATCGAAATCAGTGGACAGTAGAGAATAACTATTACTTATTATCAGTACAGACTGCTTTATTCCATGTGTTTTTTCCAAACACCCATGCAAGCAGAAAGACAACTCATCCTGTTCACCCATCACATTGCCTCACCTTGGGGGCAGCCTGAAAGACTCGGAGCTGTTGAGAGTAGGGCAGAGAAGCATAAAGAGGCATCACCATCATCTGTGGGCAGCCATCAGGGAGATGCTTGGCAATGTCTCGACAGGTTTTAGTCATTGCTTCAATCTCTTCCTGACCGGTCAGAAATACCAGGATGTCATGAGAAAAAGTTGCTTCCTGGAGCCAGAGAAAAAAACAAGATGGACTGGATAGGGAAAGAGAACAGAGATTGTAATGACAGCAAATCTTCTGAGATGTTGTCCTGACAGCAAGACAGCGAAGCAGGTAAGGAAGAAAGAAAAGACTTGTGTTCTGTGCAAGAGATGGAAAAGCCTGAAATTCCCACTGGATTCACCAGAAGTGAAGGATAAACAGCATTTTGCAAGACTGAGTCTTAACAGGATGGAGGAATCACTCAAATTCACACATCTGTTTTGTTAAACAACCATCCAGGACATGCAAATGAGAAGGGCAGCAAGCATCCAGGTACAAGCCAGTAATCACAGAAAAAAAATCAAGTGACAAGAACATTTAAGTATTTAGGTACAAGCTGACATCAGAGAGCTTTGCTTAGCAGTCTCCTTTCAACTCCAGCCTCAATGTGGAAGTCCCAAAATCCTAGCAACAACAAGCGTCTTCAAAGCATTAGATGAAAGATAATAAACAGTTTAATTAAATGATTTAACTGTCTGGCAGTTTCTCATTCAAATATTTAGTGCCAGTCAAAAAATGTTTATGAACTGTTATTTTAATAATTTCTACTTGCTCTGCAGTTACACTTTGCAAGTAAATTAGAAAGATCAGTTTCATGCCACTCTCAGTCTAAACCTGGACTTTTTGGAGTTGCCCCCCCAGCTCTTTACTGTTGACACAAAAGTACAAATTACGCCTTTTCCTGCATTCACACACGCACTTGCCAGGTTTTCTACTACTGCGAGTGCTCCTCTCCATACCCCACACCAGCTGTCTGATCGGGCACGCTGTCAAAGACCCTCGAGGCAGGCTTCAAAACAGCCTCAGCACCACTGGCTCCCAGGAGAGCATGACCAACGCGCAGGCGTACAACATGACTGCAGAGGTCTGTGACATGTCCCCGCAGCCATGTCCATCCACATGACTGTGAGGCCACAGAAGAGCAGAACGGCAGGCTGATACCACTACTTATTTAGAATGAGTCTGGGAAACACCCTCTGACCGGCGTCTCAGCATCAGCTGAGCCAACCTAACAGCTCACTGCCACTGAACACAGGAGGTAGAGTGCACCTCTTCTCGCTCTCATTTTTTCCTCTCCTCTCACTCTCGCTTCTAGTGTTCCCCCCACCTTTGGGATAACACTGGCATTTGTCAACTCCTTCCTTGAACCAATCCAACTCATTAACCCAGCACACTCACCAACTATTCACTTGCCTTTTCTTGGAGGATGCAGTGAATACCTGAGGGACATCTCCGATTCAGCAGCAGTGAGCTTGACCCACCCTAAGGACCTACACCTCAGTGCTTCTGCCACAGCAAGAAAAGCGGTGCTCGGGCAGCAGAGCCCACCCTGACCAACAACCCATGGCCCCAGGGAGGCAAAGTCGCTTGACAAAGTCGCTATACCTGATGGATCTGGAAGACTGACACCAGCGCTGCTTGGAGATAATCGCTCTGAGGCTGTTTGGTGTAAAAGATCTGAATGGGATGTTGCCTGCCTTCTAAATAGAGAACAGGAGCTCCATTGAAGTACTGGGAGAACTGGTCAACATCCATCGTAGCTGACATGATGACCACCTTCAATATGAGCATAAGGTAGGGGTTAGTACTGCGATTCAGACCCACTAGAACACTTGCCAGTCAGGACTAAACGAAAGCCATCTTCCCGGGCCTGCGATATATGCTCAGAACAGCAAAAAGTGCAAAGAGTTTGGGACAGAAGAGAATGAGCTTTCCTTGTTAAAGTCATCAGCTTTGGTATCACACAAGTGTAACGTGTGATAAAATGAGGACATGTTAAAAATTTTTCTGACATTTAATAAAGGGAGCTGAGTTGCCCACAAAGCTGGGCTGCGCAACAGCCTGTTGAAAGGGACTGTGCTAGGACCCTATGCATCCCCTACACGTCTTCCCCATCAAAACCGTGCAACCCACAGGCACTCAAACACTTCATCGTGCAATCTCACACATGCCCATTGCAAAGTGTGCACGTTCTGAATCATGACGTGACACACGTGCGCAATCTCCTTTCTCACCGTGAAAATGTCACAGAGCTGTCACATCAGATAAAGAGCTCCTATAACCAGGGCCCTCTCAGGAACAGTACCAGAAACTGCCTGCACAATGTGCCTGGTCTATAGCTCACACCTGTGGGGATCTTAGGAAAAAAGGCAAAATGGAGAACAGACAGTTTGTTCTGAAGGGCCATATCATGCCCACAGGACGTTAGTTGGTCACCCTGAACAATTTAGGTTTAAAGGGGCTTTTTAGAAATAGGAAGAGATTCAAGGCTGAAATTTTGAACACATTGGGAAACCCCAGCAGCGACTCACAGTGCTTGGAGTCCGAACCCCCTCCCTGCCCTTCTCCACCACTCCAGCTACACGTACTTTTAGTGGCAGTTTGCCCAATTCCTTTCGCTTCTTCTGTGCTGCTTTCACCACCCCAAAGAGCACATCAGTATGAATCGTCCTCTCATGGGCTTCATCCAGGATGACAACGCTGTACTTCCGCAGCATGGGGTCCCCGATAGCTTCACGGAGGAGCATTCCATCCGTTAGAAACTTGATTCTCGTTTCATCAGACGTAAGATCATCAAAGCGTACGGTGTAGCCAACCTAAGGAAGCCATCATCACAGAAAGTACAGGCACAAAGTTATTTACATTTCTCACTGCCATCATGTAAAGGACCACAGAGCACTCTGGCCATCACATCAGCCAGAGCCAGTTAGGGCTGTGGGGAGAGCTTTGGAAAGCATATTGTGTTTTTGCAGTCTGTGAGCAGTTAGCCTTGGGAATCTAATATTCCGGCCCAAAGGAAGCTCCCCACATTGTATCACAATTAGCCTTTTCCCAAACTAGAAGCTTATCACAGATGCTCCTGGCTTTCCTTGCCAGGACTTTGGATATAAGCAGCACTGGAAGAGAAGGTCTAGGAAGAGAGAACAACTCTTCTTCTTTTATTCATTAACCAGCTTTTTCTTTTTCTTTTTTTCAAATATAGGAACACTGATGATAACCAAGGGGTAAAATACCACAGAGAGAGTCAAACATGGCTTGCTCTGAGCTGCAGAAGCAAGCAAAGAGGCATCTTTTCCATCCAGGCGTATTATTAAACGAAGACTACATTTAACTGTGGTCCTAACTTTCTCTGTCTTACCCATTCAAACCATGATACAGTCCAGTCGGCACTGCAGTACTAAACCAAATCTCTAAAGACTTTGTAAAGCAACCTACCAGTTTCCCCAGCTCTGTCCTCTTCTCATCCGAGACTCTGGTGGCTAAAGATATAGCTGCTACTCTGCGAGGCTGGGTCACAGCAATGATGCCTTGGCGGCCAATTCCCGCTTCATAGAGGTACTGAGGGATCTGAGTGGTCTTTCCTGAGCCTGTTTCTCCTGAGGAACGTCAAGGGAATAGAGTTTTTCCCGTCTTTAGCATCTTCAAACAAAAGGTTCCAAGCCATTTTTTATGTAATTTTTTTAATCCTGTTTCAGCTTGGGGAGACTGAAGGCAGGAAGCATCTGGACAACTTGCCCAAAGTCACACAATAAAGCAGGGGTAGGCCAGGGACAGAACCCAGATTTCTCGCTCTAGCCGCCAGACCACTGCTCAACAAAACTCATTCCACCCAGGTTCTCTCTAGCTGGACTGTGGTTCAGAAACATATTTTCGTCTGCTTGGATATGAAATGTTTGATGTGTAACACAGCCAACATTAGGAGATGATTGTGCAAAGCAAGGTATAGACACAGTTATTTTTATGTATATATTCACACTACAGACTAGGACATTTCAAAGCAAAGTTATAAGCAAATTAAAGCAAAGTTTTTGTCACATCAGCAACTGGCAAGCTGAGAGTTGAGGCTCCCTTAGAGGAGCACTCAGGGCACCAGCAAGCTAGCAAGTCTTCCTCGATGCCTTCCTGAGGCCAGAGACAGCTCCTTCAGCCTCAGGTGAATGCCTTCTCCATACACACAGCAGTGGCACACAATGGGATGAGCACTACCCCAATTTCCCCATGGCTATTTCCAGTACAAACTCTGCCCAGAGCACTCTGCTACAGGCAGCAGAAGTGCTAAGAGTATACAGCCAGCTACCATCACTACTGCTCACAGCATGGACAACAAGAAGAGCAACTCACTGGTGGCAGCACACACCAGAGTGCTCAGAGGCACTGCAGGGGAAACTATCTGAAAGTGCAACGCGCATGGCAGAACAGAGAATGTCTTCAACATAACCTCCATTTTTCTGCGCACTTTGTTACAGCTTAAAACACATCTGTAATTCAGATCAGATGCCTACTCCACTTTCAGCTGGCCCATTACAAGCATTGCTATCTCCAAAAAGCGTGAGGCTCCAGCAGCCAGAGGTCTGTACTCTCAATCCTTGCAAGACAGCACCAGCACAGTACACACAGCGGGAGTGAGGCGAGAACTTAGAAGAAAAGGAGGAGGAAGAACGAGAAATTCAGAAGGATAACTGCCAAGCAGAGGAGAACTGGAAAGCCAAGCGCAATCACTGTGGCTGCAGGCTGGAAAAAGCAAGAACAGCTATTTAGCTGACTCCTCAGCTGCAAATTTTGAAGTGGCATCTTGCAGTGTATATTTAGCAAGCAGGATTATACAGAGGGAAGGATATAAACACAGTCCCATCTATTGGCCTAAAATATTACCATGACTGATTTTTCTGAAGTGCTCACTTACTGCGGGGACGCGATACAAAGCGTTTTGCATTTAATTCTAATAATAATAAGTTCTAATAAGTGCTGAGCGCAGATTTCCAGCTGAACCCACTGGGACCTGTACGCCTTTAGCTCCTTAAAGTCAGACACAAAGTGTATCACTTTGGACTCAAAAAATACATATAATAAAATGAGGAAACACCCCTGCAAATGTGGGTGAGCAGACAGTTATTCTTTTTACAGAGCAGGACTTTCCCATTTAGCTTTAAGTGGACGGTTTCTTCGGTGAAACGGAAAGGCGAAAATACACACTTTTCTGCCTTCCCCATAAAAACGCAGGCAGGAGATATCTTAACGGATAATGGTCTATACCGAATAAAAACATTAATAATGTACAAATGCGCGTGCAGCCCTTGAGACTCGCATCCGAACCACTTGTGCGCCGCTTCTCGCTGGTTCCGCTACGCCCTCTCCCCCCGCCCGGGAGCGCTGCGTGCCCGGGGGGCAGAGCTGCCCCTGGGGGGCAGAGCCGCCCCGGGGGCGGCGGGCCCCGCACTCACCGATGAGGACGGCGCTGCCGAGGCCGCGCAGCTGGCTCAGCAGCGGCCCCCGCGCCTGGAAGATGGGCAGGCCGCGGCGCTGCGAGTCGGCGGGCGG
>NW_020448308.1:1747564-1765814 GCF_003343035.1 Apteryx rowi
GGCCGCCGCCTCTCCTCGACGCACCGCCATGGCGTCATCGCGCCACCGCCACGTGACCCTCTGCGCCGGAGCGGGGCATTGTGGGGAATGTAGTTCCCTACGCCCAGCCCTGCGCCCAGGGCAGCCAGCGCACGCACCCACGCAAGGACTACCGCGGGGGTGCACTCCCCGGAGCGAGCACGCAAGAACGCAAAAAAGCACGCATGCACTGACTCGCCCATGTTGGTCTCTGCTCCTGGAGAAGAGGGGCGGAAGTCTTTGACCCAGGCTCCTAGTTGTGGAGCAAGACTCAAACCTCCTATCTTAACATAGATCCCCAGGAGTAAACACTTTGCACTTAGAGTTTAGATTGTCTGGAAAGATTTTGATGCCAATCCGATTGGCCACCTAAAAATTAAAGCTTGCTTCAGCCACTAGAAATTCCTAAAAAATGGCAAAACTCCAATCAAAAGCTGTTTAAAGAAACAGATCTCCAAGAATATAGAGCTTCCTCATACAAATGTTCCTAAGGATTAGGAAAGACTCAGTAACAGGGTGTTTCATTCTTTTATGAAAAAAGCTAAGATATAATCATCAACAAATTGATGATTATATCACACTTCCCTGATTTAGGGTTATAAACAGCAACTTCTTAGGGCTAAGTAAGTGAATTTCAGGAGAAGCACCAAGAGAAGTGCAGGAAACTGAAATAGCACCACAGCGGACTGTGCAAAGCAGGGAGGTTTCACATGCAACTCCAGGCCTAGAACAGGCCCACAGATGTCTCCTTATCTGGGCAAAGCTGTAGCCATGTCCAAGACTTCATTTCGGTATCTGCAAAAAGCATCCACCTGGAAGAAGGAGCTTGTTGAAACAGGTGGCTGATACTTATCCAGCCAAGTCCACCTGCACTTTGAACTAGCACAATGCAAGAGGGTGCTAAAAGGCCAGAGACAAAATCCTGAAGTAAAATTGACAGTATTTAAAATGCATTCTTCACACAAAGGCACAAGAAGTGCTCCCCAACCAAAGCAGTGGTTTTGACAGCAAACAATCCAACCTTCTGGAAGTATTAATCCATGCGAAGATCAGACACAAAGACAGGGCAGCATCCAAGGCACCTGTGTTGCAAGACAGGTATGTCATTCTAATTTATTATTTTTTGGCACCTCTGACATCACACATCTGTTGATACACTTTCCAAAGATGACTTTGGAATTTAAATATACTTCTTTAAGGGACAGAATGCCCAAAGAAGGCTTTCAAGGACTATTAAAGAACAGGTTAGACAATCTGCCACTAATAACATATACGGTCTCAATTTTGCCCTGGGGTACAATTAAGTAACATTTCCAAGTCCCTCCCAGACTTGGATACTATGGTATTATTTGGTAAAGGGAAGCATACAAACTTAAGCATTCCACCAGTGCGGTAGGAAGTGTGCAAGGCAAATAATTTTGGAAGAACAAGGAGGGACAAGCTATCTTGTCAATATATCACTTGCTAAGAACAGCAGGTCTTCCTCAGGAAGGCACACATCACGTTGCCCACTTCACAGCGGGGCTTTGGATTTACAGAAGGCTTTATCCTAGCTACAAGGTTGTCCTTCAGCTCCAGCCCCACTCACCAACATTCCACCAAGAAACTACTGAGAGGCTTTTAAATGCAGAACTAAAAACGGCTTTTAATTTCCTGTCTCAAAAAGCAATCCTTAAGCAGTATTGCCTACAACATTTTTAGAACTCCTAGAAAGTAAGATTTAAAAGGTGTTTGAGGGGGAAAAAAAAAAATTCTTCCTCTCAAGTTTTTCGTAACCCTTAAGAGATAAGACACAGATACAAATGTTTGCACTGTATTTGTTTAACACTTCCAATATACTGCTTGTGAGCAATGCATTATTCTGTAAGATCCTGACACATTAAATCTGGATTACAAACCAGTTAAAAACCTGTAGCAAGTTTAAGAACAAGAACAGCAAAACCTGAGACTAAACAACAAGACAGAACTGAATACAGATGTATGTAAGCCCAGCCTTCCTATGCTGTTCAGCAATATCTTATTGCTTCTATCTGTTATGACACAGTCAGCAGAGAGCTACTTGGTACCATCTACAGAGTCCAAAGAGCGATTCAGCTTTACCAGCTGAACTACACTCTAAACTGTTTACATGGCTCCTCTTACAGAAATTTTTCTCCATCTAATTTTAAGCTAAATCCCACTCAGTGTCACTGATTCTTCTTGGACAGATGTCCCTACCACTCAGTCCTCCTGCAACAAACTTCCTATGTAGACCAAAAATTGAGCACGCTGAATGAACAGTCCTTTTTCCTAGCAGCTGTGGGAGAGACATTTGTGGGAGAAGCCAGCACTAAAGCTGCCTCTTCAGGGACTTATTTTTTTTCCAGCCTCTGGATTTTTTTCCACCACCTGCCCCAAGACTGTAAGATTACACAAAAAGGTAACCAAAAAGGATCCACAAGACATTTTATTCAACTCATTGTCTGAGGTATTTGAGCAGTTCAGACTCCAGACAAGCTCTTCTCTAGTTTTCAAAATAATTTAATTACTGCTAGGATTGGGTGTGTTGGGGAGGGTGTGTGGGGGGGTGGATTTTGTAAGAGTATCTATTTTAACAGTCCAGTAGCTCAAACCTTGTCATCTGAACACACACTTGTCATGGAAAAACCTATCAAAACACAGTCTCAGCCTGAAAGTCTATTCACACCAAGGCACATTCCAAAACCATACACAACTGGCAAAATAAAAAGCCTGCATTATGCTGAACGTTGTATTTCTTACAATTCAAACGGGACCAGAGACATTAGCAGCTCAGACTACAGACTTCTGCCATTGAAAGAGGGACTTACACTTTCAACCGTGTTGTAAGCTTGTTTATCTAAGAATAAAAAAAAGGAGTTAAAACCAAAAAGTTTTATTCTGTCCCCTGTAAAGTTTCCCATATAGTTTCCTGTATCAAATAACTTGAAAAAAATGCTTTAGAAATCACTTTAAACAAGTACTTGTGGTCTTATTAACCAAAGCTGACAGGAAATGGTTTCCAGTTTTAGTTTTTTGGCTCCACTAGATTGATATTTTCATTACCAGTGCAATACAACCCCCAACCAGGGAAGGCACTGGTAGCCTGGAAGCTTCTTGGATTAGACTATCATTTCATAAAGTGCTTGTATTCAGAACCATAGAGCTTTCAAAAAGTGTTCTTTCTGTGATGGAGAAATAGGAGAATCCCCAGTATGGTACTTCAGTTAAGTCTCTCCCAGCTGTTGCTGGGTTTTGGCACGGCCACCTATTAGCCTCCAAGGCGCTGACCTTCTCCCCATGCAAATCCTCCTGGTCGTTCTTCTGGCAAGGGATTGTAATTAGGATCCTCTTCTGGTGTATCAAATATTGCTTTCCTGGAAAACAGAAAAGGCTGTTTTGGTTTTTTTAGTAGACATTTCACAGTAATAACAAGACTGCTCAGATTCTTCATGCATACAGGGTCCCCCTCAGAAACAACCCGTGAATGAATCACTGATTTATACCCAAGTCACATGTGTGCTCCGGCTAGGAGACATCTGGAAGAAGGGCAAGACTTTTGTGGCTGAATCAACTGAGACTGATGAGATTTAACTGAACATTAGAATTCTGTCTTTCACGTAAGGCAGAATTTCATTCATACAGTTTTCATACAGAATTTCATACAGGACAGGATAAGGGACCAAAATGAGAATGGAACATTAAATAGCTCTTCACATCTTGAGAGGTGGACAAATGTTATCAGTAAGAGTCAATTACGGTCAATATTATCTCAATTTTACAGACAGGATACAGGCATTGACAGGCAGACTTGAAGTCTGCAGAAGAGTCTGCGGCTGCATCCAGATTAGAGACTTGGAGTTTCCAATTTACAAAAATTACGCTTAATCTTGTAGGTTGTTCTGTCACTCTTAAAACTAGTTTTAGAGGTTCTATCTCTTCATAGATTTCTTGATCTAGGAATAAAGTGTATCAAATTATTTGAAACAGAAAATCATAGGCTGGATACAAACAACTATTATATCCAACATGTCCAAGAAGTAGGGAATGTTTAACAAGACAGTTCTTAGAATAGCTAAAGGGATTAATTCCCTTCACAAGAGTGACAGGACATTTCAGAAAAGTTTGCAGAAAGTGAAAAATGGAAAGTGCTAGGAGTATTACAGCTTACACAAAGAAAGTGAAAGCATCTGCGAAAAGATTAACAAATCTAGACCCAGACAAGAATCATAAGCAGCCTTCTGAACACAGACATGTAGGAGGACTTAATTGTTCTTGAGTGGATACAATGATCAGAGAACTTCAACCCTAAACCCCCAGAGATAAAGTCTTGGGGTAAAACAAACACACACACACACTATCTACAGGCACCAAGACAAAGGGGAATTTTTCACTGGTTGATGCAGCACTCCAAACAGCAGCCTGAAGTCAGCCTGACACCTCCACAGAGAAAGAGATTTACTGAAGCAGCATGCGTTGCTCTAGCAGCCTTATGATGCCTCCTGCACACAGCTCAGTGCATATATCCTCCGAGAAAATGGGAAAGCTCAGATATAAATGCAAAGAGACAAATGAGTGCCCAACTACATATGTGCAATAAGGATATGCAAAGGCAGCCTGCACTGGGAACAGTCTTTGGGTGTTAAGGCTGGATTATATTAGTGCAGGCGCACAAGAGTGACCAGCATAGATGTTCTAGGACAGGTATTCCTGTACAGATCACCTGGTACAGTTACTTGCTGAAGGCAAAGTGTAGAGGGAAGAAAAATGAAACATCAACGGAAGTATCTGGACAATCAAACAGCCATGACAAGTTAGTTTAACTAAGCATATATCTGAATATGACATTTAACTACCCAGGTGTCTGGAAACCAGTTCAAGCCAAAAAGAGAATCAGTTCAGCTCTGCACAATTCTCAGAGTTTCAGAGACCTCAGCTTTCCATGTCTCAAACTACCCTGTCATTTAGGCAAGCTGGTCTCATCCAAGCTGTTGTATGGCATTCCAGATGATTACAGCCCACTACATAAGAGGAAGCAAGGAGGAACAGCACCACTGAATACTATAAACACTGCAGTCCCCTGTCAAAATTTTGACATGAGTGAGGATCATTCCATTTCCCCCACCCTCCCCAAAAGCTAAATTAAATACCTCAATCACTGTGTTCTTAAGCAGCAGGACTCTTGAGCCTCATCTCAGTAAGAGATTTATGCATCTTTTGCACCACCAACAAGCAAAACTCAGTTAAGCAAAGACTATCAAGGATCACAAAAACCCTTTAAAGAAGATAGTTCCCACTTGCATATCTGCAAAACACCCCCCTCCCTTGTTTGGTAACAAATGAATTAATAAAATAGCAAGCACAGATTTACTGCAATCCTGTCTCAGGCTGCCTAACTTACCAGAGGTTGATTTAAATGAATTATAAACAGCTTTCCACACAAGCACATTTCAAAATCTATTCCAAATCAGAAACCAACACTTACAGGACAGATGGTGTTCTCAGAAGCCTCCCACCACCAGGCTGATTGGGAAAGACGTCTTCTAAGAAAAAATATATATGCCCAACTGCAATGCCTAGTACACAAAGAAACGTCAAATGGTAATTTTCAGTACTTCTCCTTTACAACTTACAAGGGCTCCACTAGAGTTTTCAGAAAACACACAAGTTGCTTCCCTTCACAGAAAATATGATGGGGAAGAAAAATATGAAAAACAATGAAGCAAGTTGGTATCGGATGAAATGTATAACATATGCTGCAAGACATTAACACAAAAGAAAACAACCTGTCATTATTAAACATGACATTATGGCTTTATAAGAACTAATAAAAATAGTAGTATATATAAACTATTTTATATCAGTAGCCTGATACCCATGATCAGATTATGTATCTGAGCTGTTTTCAAGCAAAAAAGAGCCAAAGCACCAGAAATTCTTTTCATCCCTGTTACAGCACTAAATACACTATAATGTTTAGAAACCAGGAAAGCCTCGTATAAATATACTATCCTTATACCAGATAAACTAATACTAAGCCACAAGTAGGAGGCATTTGTCCGTTGGGTTTTTCCACATTTTCTCCCCATGTAGAACACTAGCAGGAACAGATTCTTATGATTCTTGCAATTTCTTACCCAGGAGATCCACAATGATGGAGTTCCCCAAAAGCAGTGAAAAACCCATCAGTACCCAAGGTAGAAATGGGGCTTGAAAGATGAGAAGACCAAAAAAGTTCATACGGACATAGGGATTCCTGCGGCTCCATACATACACAAGCATTATTGTGAATGCCTGACCCAAGAAAACCAAGTTTACAAACAAGCCAAAAAGCTGGGATGGCTAGTTAAAGAAAACAGTTCACAGTTACGAGTCACTTAAAATAGCTGTTTTGAGATCAAACATGACAGGAATTTGACAACCTGACCTATTATCTTATGTTTTCCATACAGTTCCTCCCTCCACTTCCCCCAGATTCAAGTCAATCAAATCTATTGTCAATCAAATTCAACACTTATAGCAGGATTTAGGATACCCGCAGCATGAATATTCTCTTCACAGTATAATTTAGCATGAAATCACTTAAGTAATAGCATCTTGTCTGAGAATCTCATTTCCATAATCCTAAACCTAGCATTAAAAAGACTAAAAGATCAGCCCAATATCTGACAGAAATGACAGTCACAAAACATTCAAAACTACCTTAACATCACTATCCCTCATACTACAAGCAAAGTATCTCATCATCTAAGAACGAAGAGAAGCATAACAGCACAGTTTGAGTTCTCATTCACATATCTTTAGCTTTACTAATGCAGTTAGAAAGAAAAAAAAAAAGAAAAAAAAAAAGGATACAGTCATTAAAAGTCCACCAAAAAGGAACATAAATACAAAATCTGCCGTCCGACCTCGAAAAGAGCCTTCTTCAAGCATTCGGCAGTAACGATATCTGAAGTCACAGGTCAGGAAAGTTTGATAGCAAATGAAATTAACAGAAAAATTCAAGCAGAAAAGGTTTCAATTATACACAAACTTGCATGTAAACTTTATACCAATTTACTTCATCAACTGGGTGCCTCAGCAGAGAAGCCAGACCCTGGACAACAGAATTACTCTTGGAACTTTCTCCCACATGCTAGGACCAGTCTGCTTGAAAATCCCGGAAGGATCAGGCTTGTAGACTCAAGTTCTAACACCATAGAAAAAAATGGCAAAATTCTTGACAGCTTGAAGGAGTTCCCATCAGTGAAATCAGCATCACTAAGCTCCCAGTAACTTCACAGTGCAGCAGAATCGAACCTTTTCCTAGCAATGTGCCTCTACACTGGAGCTTTGCTTTCCAAGTAGAGGAAACAAACTTGATGAAGGATACAAAAAGATCATGTTAAATAAAAAATTAAAGCCAACTGGTCCAAAAAATAAGTAGTTTGTGATTAACCTCCATACCTGGAAATAAAACAAACACAAGGAATTTAAACATGAAAAAATTTTTTTTAATTGTCTAAATAGAAAAGTTTGCAAGTAAATGAAATCAGTCTCCTTTACAGTCACAGAATCTAAGATTTGAGCTAAGATACACAGATCTTCATTTCAGCTTTATTACTAAATTGTAAAACTAATACAAAAAGTAATAGTCATTTATAAGTCAGTTCTGAAAACACAAGCGCTTAAAAGCTTAACAGCTTTTTTAAGAACTCCCACACTTTAGAAAACACTTACTTGAAAGTGTTTAAATATTAATTCAGGGTTGAAATATAGTTGAAAGGGCGTGATTAGTTCTAATTGCTGAAAAAGAAAAGAACATTCGATGACATTAATATACCAAGAAAGAGTTAGGCGGTACAAACCCGAACAGGTCACCCACTTTCTCTGTGCAAGACAAGCCCACGACGCCGGTCCGTGAGCACACACAGCTTCTAGCTGAGCTCTCCCGGTTACCGCTCCGGCCCCGCAGGCGCTGTTTAGCACTTGTTGGCACTTTGCCCCTTTCCCGGCTCGGAGGCGGGCAGCGGGGCCGTGCCACCACTCCTCCCGGGGTGGGGGCCCGCCGCTCCGGGGCCGCCGCCGCGGGGAAGAGCCCCGGCCCCGAGGAGAGCGGCCTGGCCGAGGCAGCCCCTTCCGCGCCCCCCGGCCGCGGGACGGCGCCAGGCCGCCTCGCCCAACCCCGCCCCGGAGGCCGCTCCCCTCTCCTCCTCCGCGCCCCAGCGGCTTCCCGGGGCTCCCCGCGCCAGCCCCGCCCCCCGCGGCGGCCGCACTCACCACGGCGGCGGTGGTGAGGACGCAGGCCGTGGTGTAGGCCCGCGTCACGGGCGGCACCTGGAGGTACTCCTGCCGGAAGGTCTGGTACGCCATCTTAGCGCCCCCCGCGCAGCTTCCGCTTCCGCCGTGCGCCTGCGCGCGCCGTTCCTCCCCCTCCCCGCCAGTGCCCCGCGGAGCCAATGGGCGCCGGCCGCGCCCGAGCCGTCGCGCCGCGCTCTCATTGGCCGAGCCCGCGGGAGCCGCGTCTCCCCCTCTTTCCCCGCCTCTCAAGCCGGAGCGCTCGGTGATTGGCCGGCGCGTAGTTTCTCGCGGCTCGCTTCTGCTCGCTGATTGGCTGGCGGTGAGGCCGGCCCGCCGGAGCGGGTTCGAGCGAGGCGGGAAGCGGTGGAAGCGCGGAGGCGGCCTGAGGGTGAGCGGAGGCCGGTCCGGTCCGGTCCCGCGAGGTTCCCTCCCCCGCGACGCTGCTCCGGGGGCCGTGAGGAGCCGCGGGCTCAGCCTGCGGTGCCGGTGCGAGCGAGGCCGCGGCTGAGAGAGGGGACAGGGCCCGGTGCCCCGGGAGGCGGCGGCTGGCCTGGGCCTCCCGTGGAAAGCGGCGCCGTCCTCGCGCTGCCCCTCCGCCTTCCCGGCGGCGCCGCCCTCGCTGCCGTCTCCGCGCGGGCTTTCGAGGCTCCTTCGCCAAGATGTCGGTCAACCCCATGGCCTACGAGGCCCAGTTTTTCGGCTTCACGCCGCAGACGTGCATGCTGCGCGTCTACATCGCGTTCCAGGACTACCTCTTCGAGATGATGCTGGTTGTTGAGAGTGTCATCCTGAAGAAACTGGATGGGTTTCCCAACGCTAAAATCAGCCCATTCCAGATCCGGAAGAGCACGGAGAAATTTCTTCTCTTCATGAAGGAGCACTTTGATCAACTCTTCAGTAAAATGGAAGAAGTGCTTTTGCAGCTGGTGTTGAACATCCCCAAGAATGTGCTCCTTCCTGAGGACAAGGTCCATGAGCAGTACCCGTACACTAAAGAACAGTTCCAGGCGCTCCAGGATGAGATCGATCAGCTACAGCAGCAGTACAGGGCCGAGGCATCTGCGAGCCAGGCACTTCTAGCAGAAATTGAAGAACAGAAGACTGTTCAGGCTGAACTTGAAAAGATTTTGCAGTGGTTTGATGGGCTTGAGAACATCTGTAGAGCACACGGGACCAGCAACTTCAAAGAAAGCTTTGCATTCCTGACACAAAACTCTAAGAAACTCCAAGACGTACTAAAAGATGTTGAAAAGAAAAGCAAAAAACTGCAGAGCAGTGATCAGTTAGCATAATGGAAATTCTGAAAAGGCAACAAAAAAGCCATTAAGACAGCTCACTTAAAATGATAAAGAGGCCTGCCTTTCCAGAAGCATCTCCTCTAACCCCTACTCTAACCCTGCAAGGACTAGACTGAAAGCTGGTCAAGCTGTTGTACTGAATTTTGTTGAAGTGTCTTAGTTTGCCTCAACTTAACTAGGAAACAGGGAGAGGAAAAAACCTTCTTTTTCTAGGAAATGTATAAGGAAAATGGTGATCAGGAATAAAATTTGTGTTGATTAACCTGACTAAAGGTAGTTTCCTGACTTTATGAAAGTTGCCTTTTAACACAGAATATCATTTGTGTATCTTAAGGTTAAAAAAAAACCAAAAAAACCTGAAGAATGTCTAAATGAGATCGCAGACTGATGCCAGTTCAGGTAATGAAGTCTGTGCTTTTGTCAGTGATGACATCAACACTTTGTACTGATTTTCTGAAGCAGCTGTGTTAAAAAGGCTGTTTCTCAGAAAAGAATAAGATAGCAACACTTGTAAATCCTCTGATGAGAAATAGATCTGTTTGCATCAATATTAAATATCAGCTCTTTGAGCAGTTTCTGAGATTTAAAGGTTTATTACCACTTAACATATGTGTTTTGCAAAGAAGTAGATTGTGTTTTCATTGAGCAGGGATAGTGCGCTGCTCAAAAGATTTAAAATCGGAAAGCCACTGGAGAAAGTGAACAATTTGATCACTTCTCTTACTTTATCTTATATTGCTTTATTTTTGTTGACTAGTGTCCTTTTTCTACTAAATAACAAAGCTAATTTTGTTCATGTATAATCAGATTTTCCTGTATGAACGTTGTGAAGACTGACTGATGAGTTCTTTGAAGTCATTTAATTAAGTTTATTCTATCTGTACGTGAGTCAAGTTTTACACAGTCAGTGTAAATCTTTTCAGCGGCCTTGGGAGGCTTTGAATCTCCTGTACAGATTGTACTACTTTTTCATAAAGTGTTAATACTCGTTTGTACTTCAGTAAGCATAGATGTTTGAAATACATTAAACTTATGTGTAATTTAGGAGTTTTTGCAATAAAACTGTATTAAAAGCATAAAATACATCTTCAATTAATTCTTCCCAAATATCTGAAGAGTTCATATAGAATCAGTTTAGTAAAGCCAAGATTTTTAAACATATGTTGAATTTTTGATGTGCAATTGGAGAAAGATAAGACTCCATGGCCACTCTGAAAGCCTCACAGAGGAAAATAATTTCTAATGTTGAACTCTAGACCTGTTCAGTGAATGTTAGCCTATATGGAGGCTACAGTTCAACTTTAGAAGCTGAGAAAAAGAGAGGAGGAAGTAACAATTAGATTGCTTGCTTGCTTAAAAAACAGTTTAGTATGTGACTTAAACGTTATCTAATATTGTCCAACCTGAAGTTTGAAGAGTAGACAAATTATAATCTCTGCTGTAGATAATCTTTTACTGAAAAAGTGCTCCTTCATTTTGTACTCTTGACATGAATTTTGTTGCAAAAATCAAGTAATCACTATTCTTTAAATTAAATGCAAATATGTAGAAACTGTTTCATTTCATGCTAAATTGTAGAGAATAGTATTTACAAAATCTACCACTGATTAACAAACTGAGATGATAACTTGAATCCAAAAACCCCGTGAACATTTAGCTAAGAGTAGAACTACAGGCAAGTAGTTGGCAAAGTGGGATGAAACAATCTCTTGCCACCCATTCTTCAGGACAAAGTAATGGCTGTATAAATCTCATAACCTCACGACATATTCATTGAAATCCTCCAAACTATTGGTAACTTGTACTAGAAATAAGGAATAGGAAAAAGTAGTGTGAAAAGATGGCACTAATATATTTTCACCTTTCACTTCCTATCTGCAATCTTGCATAAAGGCATTAGTGTACGCAGAGCCCCGGGGATTGGACCTGTGGTCAGAAATGCTAAGAATACAAAGGCCTTCATATACATTGATTAAACACTTTAGCAGCTACAAGGCTTGAATATGCATCACTTTGTATGCATGCTATACTTCAGGATTTATGCACTGCTGCATTAAAGATTGATTCGTTGAATTTAATCTTCTGAGGTCTTTATTCCTGAAAAAGCTTTTTTTTTTTTTTTTTTTTTTGGTGTACAAATGATTCATTAAAATGAACAGGGAAAATAACCATTTACTAGCTAATGGGGGTTCTCAAGAGGAGATTCATTACAGTGAAAACTTTCTTTTCTTCTTTGTTTAGGCTTCTCTAGGTGAGATTAAATTATGGTTGACTGATGACAAAAACATTTAGCCAAAATGAATGGCATACAGGGAAAATTGTATCTGTGAAGCAAAAAAGGAGACTTGCCATAAGCCCTCTGGAGATACCAGCTACTTAAATTCACCTGCTATTAAGATTTCATAACCCGATTTCTCCCCTTCCTTTTTGTTCATAAAATCGATTCTAAGAGTATGAGTCTTTAACTGCAGGGGGGCAAATACTGTGTGAAAGCTGTTGCCAGATATAATCCCTTTCTGAAGGGTAATAAAAGGCCTCACCAGGAGATCCAGCATATTTTAGTAATATATGTGGTAACAATATAATGAAGAACAATCATTTTATGAGAGGGAACAATGCTTTTTTTTAAGTGGTTACCTATGAAATTCAAATGAGTTTTAAAAAAACTTTTTAATAACATTTTAAATAAAATATTTAATGAAATATATATCCATAGAGGTTTTAGTGGTGGGAGAGGAACATTCATTGTAGGTCAAGTTGCCTTATGCAAACGTTATGTTATGAATCTAAGAATACTTCCACAGGGTGAAATTAAATGCAAAAGCTTTAAAGAGAATCTGGCAATACTAATTATTTGCAGGATGTCATGCAAAGCCTCCATAAACTTATTTAAGAAGCATCTGAATGTTTTGCCATTCTAAAATATAATTACCAGTTCTCTGAAGATCAGACAAGCTTATATAATTCATATAACGTTTCTAAATAATCACAATAGTGTTTTTCAGATTTTTTTTTTTTTTTTAGCATATGCAGAATCAATTTACAGGGAGGCAAATAATGTCCTGTGCTTTGAGGTTTTTCTTGAAGAGCACACGTGGAAAATAACTGCTGCAGAGTGCATCCAGTTAGGCAGGGTGCACTCTCTATATTTATGAGCTAGGCACACTACAGAATGAGTGCCTGTAGCTGTCTTTATAATATTGAAGAAAGAGTATTTGCCCGGGGAAGACATTCTTTCACTCGTCAAAAGTGCCACAGGGACTTGGCGCCCACTACAAAAGCCGCTGCGAAAGGTGAGACTTTCTGACCTCATTTGGCAGTTGCCGCTTGCAGCGCCGCGATGCCCCAACGCCAGCTCCGCACCGCAGCGCCTCTCGTCAGTGACCCACGCCACGCGCGAACGCCGAGCTGCGTCCAGAGCGCAGCAGTAACAAGCAGCTGTTTTTGCTGTTCCGCCTTCTTGCAAAGCAGTTTTCCTCGCCTTCGCTTCGTCCCCTGCACCCTGGTGCCTCTGCTCGAGCGCCGCTTAGACTTAGCCCCGCTAATGGGTTCCCAGCGCAACGTGATGCCGCTCCTGCAGGCAGAACATAAATGAGCATTAGACATCATTGACTAGGTGAGGAGGGTTTAGGCGGGTTCGCTGTCTAAATCGCTCTGAGCGATCGCTCCAGTCAAAGGAAACACATGTAAACACATAAAATGAATGAAAAGGGAAGTTTTAGTTGTATGTTTCTACAATATCAATTACAGATCAGTGAAGAGCGTTTGGAGATGGGAGAAAATACCTGTCGCAAAGTTTGAGGACACAGGTAGAATAAGTTGAAAGTAACAAGTTAAAATTTTCAGTAGTTGTATCGCAGAGGAATTAATTTTCCTTTACAGCTCAAACATCCACTTCTACATGTTTTTAGGCTACAATTTTTACCCATCATTTCAAAGGCAAATACAATAAGTGTTTTCAGAAATCACCTGTATTTTCCCCCTGTGCTACAGGTTCTCTGGTTTGGTTTAAGAGCCAAAGATAACTGTCTTCGGCAAGCTGCTGTTTTAGCTAAAATAACAGCAATGAAGCAAAATCATTTAACGTTATCACCAAAAATCAGGTCAGGCTGCCAACCTATTAACTCCTAAAACCAATAAGCATGTCAAAATATCAAAATTGTGCTTTCTTGAGTGAAAAATTTGGACAGCAGAGGGCACCAGGAGATCGTCCCAAGGTTTCGGCTTGCGGAAAAGTCTGTTTCTTTTTGCTCCATACCTTTTGTATGCACCAAGAATTGTTGAATGTCTCCTAAGGTAAATCAGTTGTTTTACCCTTAATGAGTAGGAGACACTATTCCTTTTATGTGGGAATTACGTGTCATGAGAGAACATACCTGTGTTTGCGGAAAGCTAGGTCAAAAAGTACAGTATTTATACATCTTAATGATGTATTTTCTCTTTTCATGATTAGTTATTCCAGTTTTCACTCATTTGTGCTCAAACATCTACACCTTTTTCCTCTTGCTTTTTTCCTCTCGACCAGATAGCTTGCACACTGCTGGGATATTATCCGGTATGTTTTTCGTGATCACTGCCGTGGGTGCCAGTTTTTGAAGGGGAGCCGTCACCCCGAAGGAAAGCGTAGACACAGGCACCTCAGAGCCTCCTCGCCTGCATGCAGTCGGGCAGAAACGGCTTGGTGCCTTCCTCCATCACGCCTCTGTCTCTTAATTCTTTTCAAAGGAGACTTCCTTCACGACACACACATCTCTTTTACCTTCTGAGAAAGTACGTTTCTGCACGAAATAAATGTCAAGAATTCACATTTACAAAACATCTTATAAAACATCTTACATCTCGCTCTGCGATCAAGTGTAATTCTCATGCTATGCATCACATAACAAAACATCTGGATGATCTTACAGCTGTTGCTCTTCTATCTTCTCCATCTGCAGCTCTCAGCTCCATCGGGGACCGAAATCTCACGTCCGTGAAGCATTTTCACTGCTATGAAGGGCTCTTTTCGGGGAGGGAGTCATTGGAAAGGCCTTGCCAGCCACCGCAGGTGCAGCGTTGACCCTCTCGGGTCGGAGGACCTGCCCTTTGGGATCTGCCAGCGACCCGCGTCTGCTTCTGCTCGTTTCAGTTATTGCCAGATGTGCACATAGTCCACACAGTCTTTGCAGCTACTTGATTTAAATACTCTAAATCCTCCTGCAGATCCCCGATTCCCTGATTCCAGAGCTGGTGCCAGCGCCAGCTCCTCTCCGCTCCCATCCACGGGCTCCGCTACGGCTCGTCGGCCTCGAAGCCGGACCCAAAACTGCCTCGTCCGGGCAGAGCCAGCTCTGAGCAGAGAAGCCCCCGGGTTTCTGGAGGAGGATAACGCGCGTTCGGGGGAACGTCCCCAGCTCGGGGCCTTCGCGAGCTTCCCCTCCCAACCTCCTGCACTGCCGGCCCTCCTCAGCGCACTAAAATAAATCGGGCACGGAAAAGGCGCGTTCGGATTGCATTAGCGCCAAAACGTCTGATTCTCTGGAGCAAAGAAACGCGGTCAGGGCTCTGTTGCTGGTCGGGTTCGCTGCTCGGCTTCGGGACCTCCCTAGAAATTGCTTTATGAAAGCAAATGATAAATGGCTTTTTCTCTTCTCCGTGTTACTCAAGTGCATTGAGGAAAAGAAAAGACAAATCCTTGAAATGTCTGGCAACGAAGGAAACATTTTCACACCTAAGAACGATTTTCCCCCTTAATTAAACAACAGGAAAAACAGCTTGGTGTTAGATAGTGTTTGCTTGGGGCAAGCCTCGGAGGCAGCTGCCTTTTCCCGGGAGAGTCCGCCCAGGGCTCAAGGAAGGCAGCGCGCCGAGACACGCTTTTCTCACCCAGTGACTCTCTGTCCCCCCGCCCCGGCCTCCCCCAAGAAGCCCAGAGCACCTGGGCTTCCCTGCGGTGCCCGGGGCACAAACATTCCCGCTGAAGCCCCGGGAGGGCACGGTTTTGATCCCAAAAAATGCTGTGCTGCGCATCCGTAGCATCATCTCCTCGCTAAGTCCCCAGCAGCGGTTCCCAAGGCCAGATTTGCAATAGCAAAATGCGCCTCAAAATTCGGTTTAGGCCCAACTTTGGCCGTGACTAAGGATTCAGGGTTTTGCCTTAAGATCACCGCGCGTTTGCAGGCAGCCCCTTCGTTGCGCCGCCGCTGCCGCCGCCGCCCTGCGCCTGGGCAGCCTTGGCTCACGCGCGGCTGGTTACGGGCGTTTTGCCGCCTCCCGTCCCTGCGCAGCGGAAATCCTCCCGCTCCGTCACCCAGCTTATCCCTTTCCGGCTCTTATTCCTCCTACTTAAACAATTCAGCATATTATTCCCTTGTGTCACCTTGATCTCTAATAATTAGCATTCGGGATAGCGCTAGAGCAGAAGCCGGTTCTTAATGAATATTGTAATAAGCACTAAAGAACAATTTATTGCTGGCGAAACTCCTTTGGGAAGGCAGCCCATTTTGGAGGAAACCGGGGGGGGGGGGGCAGCTTTCAGGCCATTGAACTGCTCCGATCAAAACCAAGCTCGAGTGAAACATTAACAGGCACCTTCACGCCCTGCTGACGCGCGCGGGAGCAGGCTGGGATATTCCTCGTCCGGGGTGGGAACGGGCAACGTCACCAGCCCAGCGCGACCGCTTGGGTATTAATTAGGCGTCTCGATTTCTCTGGTTTTTATAACGCGCTGGCGTTCGGCGCTGTGCTAGGGCGCCGCGGCCCGTCCGGGGCGTCGTTTCGGCTCTTATCTACCAACCACCCACCTGATAACGCAGCCAAACACCAGCGTAGGTTCGCGGCTCGCTGGGGCTCGACCTGGGCCGGCCCCAGGGCGACGGGCTCCCCACGCGGCGGATCGCGGCCCGAGCGATACGTCCCCAAAGCGGCGTTTGAGCTTTCCAGCCGCTGGCTTTGGAGCGTCAGAGCCGAGCTGGGAAATCGAACTGGAAAAAAAATCAGGATGAAAGTTTAAAGTCACGTTCAGCGGCTGCCTTGAACCTGCAGGAGGCAGCGATAAAGCAAATACCTCCCCTTGCCGATACCAGCATGTATGTCCCCCTTTTCCAACACAAACTAAATACGTCCCTCTTTTCCAATGCTAAGTAAACACGTTCCTCCCCCCCCTTCCAACGCCAAGCGAAAATCCCCCTTCCGACACCACGCGCACGCGTCCCCCTTCGCAACGCCGAGCCACCTCGTGCCCTCGCAGCCCCCGAGCCGTCGCCGCCGCGGCGCGGGCGCTTTCACCGACCTGCAAACCCGGGCTGAGCTGCCGCGAGGGGCTAAGGAGCCGCGGGCAGGGCTGCGAGGGGCGGCCGAGCACGGCTCAGCTCGCTGCGCCGGTGTCCGAGCCCCCGAGAAGTGCTGGTCCGGCAGGGGAGGGTGTCCGGAGCCCCGGGGATCGGGGCAACGGTGGCGACCCGAGTAAAGCAAAATGCTTTGCGAAACGCAAGGAAGGCGAGAAAAAGACGTTAGCGGTTTCTTCGGCTACGTGCACACCCGGAGACTTTGCCAAGCTGTCGAAACGGCAGAGCTCACCTAGAGACCTGGGTCTTGGGGCAGAGCTGAGCGTTCACAGCCTCCCCGGCCGCGTCTCCCAGCAGGACACCCCCGCGACCGGAAAAACCCACCTATGGATACCGAGCCTTCGCCTTTCTTCTTCTTCCTCCACGCAGCGATGTTGTCCGGCCGCTGCCAAGGACGCCGTCACTGCCCGGAGCCTGCAAACGCGGGCGGCAGCAGGGATCGGCACCGGCGCCCGCGTTCCCGGGAACCTGCCGGCCTCAGCCAGCGCCTCCTCCGCAGGTGTTTTCCCCGGGAAGAGACCGTCCCTGGCCCAAACGGTTTGGGTCTCCCCGCTTCTGTCCCCTGGCTGTGAAGCCAGAGGAGAATCAGCTCGTGGAAAGGGGAAGCCAAGTCTTGTTTAACTGACGGGAATTTGTATGGACTGATGGGAATTTATACTGGGAAATATGAGTACTGAGGTATTCCAGGTAATGCATAACACCTCGTTTTTCTTGCGTTCAGATACGGGTTGCAAAAAGACTCGGTTACTCCCAGGCGGCAACAGAATAATTATTCTGCAAGAGGCTGCAAAGGTGTTAAGAAAACGGGCAAAGCCTGGTGCGACGGACAGGCAGAGCCGCCAAAGGCTGCGGGAGCCAAGCCGCCGACACGGCTTTGTACCGCGGCGCCTCTTAAATCCGTGCTCGGAGGTGCTGAGACGTTACGTACCGGCGTGACGGGCTCCTGGGCAAGGTGACGTGCGTGTTCGGAACCGGAGCTGTAGGGCCATGCCCGACCGCCCGAGCCGGACCCGGATTGCCGGGCCGTGATTAAGAGACCGCTATAAGAAACCAAGTGCGCGCCTGGACTATTTAAAAACCCTAATCAATAAAGAGAAAAAAAACCCTGCAAAGCTTCCAGAAGAACAAATGTATTTTTCCTGCTTACCGTGATTTGCCTCCCCAGCTTCGCATCCAGCCGGCAAGCAAGGGGAAAAGGTTTCAGGCAAAATAGCAGAGGCTTCGCCCCATTTTCCTATCGCCGGCTCAGCTTCTCCGTAGACGCCTCGTGCTCGTCTCTGTTCTCACACGACGTGTCTCTCCATAGCGACCCAGTCTAAAAACAGCGACGTT
>NW_020448308.1:1765879-1771442 GCF_003343035.1 Apteryx rowi
GGAACCCGCTACAGCGGCTGGTGCAGGAGCAGCTGCTTCGGTGGCTGGGGACCATCTGCTCCGTTCCAGCTCGGAGAAAAAGCCCCGTGGCCTTTCCGAGGACGGAAACGCACCCGCTCCAAACCCAGACGTGTCCCATCCTCCCACGGGAGATAAAACCCCCAGAAATGCCGAAGGGAGCCTGAACGTCAGCTGAGGGCTCAGGGAAAAGCCAAGGGAACTGTGTCCTGGCACACGCACCATCGCCGGTATGAACGACTGTGTCCTCTTCCCCTCCTCGAGTCCTCGCGGGGCGGCAGACGAGCCCTCCGCTGCCCGAAGCCTGGCTGGGCGTTAAAGCAAGCCGCTGTGGCCATCGGCGATGCGATATCCGAGCACGACAGGTCCTCGGCACCCCCGGGACGGGGAAAAGCCCAGCGAGGGAGGGCGAAATTGGGAAGGGAGCGGGGGAAATGCCGAGCACCTCTTGGAGGCAGGCAGCGGTGCGGAGGGGTCTCTAACAGCGGGGAGCGCGCGAGAGGCAGCAGCAGCAGCAGCGCGCGAACTGCCGCGGTAGGAACTCCGCTCACGCCAGGCCTCATTGCTGTGGACTTTATTGTCATTTGCTTTTCAGTTCTAGAGTACAAAAGCATGCAAAAAAATAGCCTCTCTATTAATGGTACATATTTACAGGGTAACGGCCGCATGCCTTTTACGATGCTGAGCGCATCCACATCATGCTCGAACCCTAGCAGAGAGCAGACAGGTTGATAGATTTAACAGCAAGTAGAACAGGACACTTAAATACCAACAGAACAGGCCTAGAAATCAGATACACAGCAGCAAAATTACGGCACGGCGCATCAGAATTATAACCTGCAAAGCTGCAGTTTGTTCTTCTTGAATTTACACCCTTTTTTTGGGGGGGGACGGGACACTTTGAGTGCTGCCGAAGTCTTGCGGTTGTCGTGCGAGGGACTGTGCCTCTGCTTGCAACAGCTCGAAGCATAAATGACTTGTATTCGGGGAAGGGAAGGTTGACGCCTGTGGGAAAGGCAATGACCAACTCCTCGGCTCCTTCCTTTCCCTCACCCTGCAGAAAGCTGCGTTTAGCGTAACAGGGAACTATGAAGGTCACAGGATAATTCCGGTCGGAAGGGCTCTCCTGAGCTAGTGCAACGTCCTGCTCAAAGCACCGTCTGCTGGAGGACGCTCCGGGCAGAAAAGCAGTCCTTTCCCCTGCTTTGCTCAGCAAGCAATACCGCGGCAAGGCGACAACGTGCGCTGCATTTGGCCTGAAGCGCTCGCGGTGGCTGTACCCTCGAAGGATAACTTGCAATCACGCGACAAGCGGTTTCCGCACACGCACGATTTGCTGCAGATTTTGGCGGAGGATGGGGCTCGCCGCAGCTGCGGGGGAGCAGGGCGCCTGCGCCCCGCACGGAGACGGCGCCTGCAGCCGCTCTCGATGCTCTTGGACCAGGCGGGAGCGGGAAAGCACAGATTCCCGCGGCCGCGCGCGTGGGAAAGGCCCTGCCAGGAGCTGGCTCCATGCACGAGGATTTGGCCCGTGCTCCCGGTGCCGCCTGGCTGCCAAGGCACAGCTACCCCAGCGGCGAGCCACCCTGCAGTCACGCCTGCCTTTGCTGGTCTGCCACCTACCCTCTAGATGCGTTTTCGCCAAAAAAAAAGCCATAATGAACCACCTGGTGAATACACCCACCTGCCTGTCCAGCCCCTCCTTGAAAGCTTGTGTGCTCCCTTTCCCCCCCGATTTGTTTGGAAGAGAACGAATACCTCTTTACGGTAACGTCAAACGCTTTTCACCGAGGTTTTGCAGACCAGCTCCTCATGCCTTTGCAATCACCAGCGGTTCACAGACCGCGCGACCCAAACACTGTGCTGCGGCTGAGGTCTAGATGCTCTTACGGGACCTGTTCCTGCTCCTTGAACTTTTGCAGTTGCAAAACATTGCAGTGAGCATTGCAACCGGCCAACAAAAACGGCAAACGTATTTGCAGCTCAGCCACGCGCAGCTGCGGCGCCTCCTTTCGCGACATGCATTGCAACCAACGCGGCGCAGGCGTTTCACGCGTGCAAAGTGGGAGAAATCCCCCCGCTGTCTCCTTGCCCTCGTTTCTGCAGCTGTAGGCGCCTCCAGGACCCTGCGGCAGCGGCAACGGTGCCTCCACGGAAAAGCGCTGAGCTGAGCTCGACCCTCGCGACGGCAACGTGGTGGGGACAGGACCGGGCCCCAGACACGGCTCTCCCTGCGGCTGCTCAGAGCCGCGAGCGAGCCAAATTTCTACGTGACCTTCATTTTTGAGACCCCCAAATTTCTCTAACCTGCAACCTGCAAGATGCAATAAGTAAAACACCAGCTGGACCAGAGATGCTGATCGCAGACGTGCTCCAACGCCGGCTGGTTTGCGCGCAGTCTCTGCGGACGCGTTCCTGCTCGAAGGCCAAGCCATGCAAACGCGGCAGGGTCACCCGCGCTGCCGTCTCGCCCAGACACGTCGCTAGAGAGCCACCGCGCCACCGCAGATGGTATAAAAGCCATGAATTCCTACCTGTGCCTCCGCTCACGCACTTTAATGTATCACCAAATGCCTGGAAAACTCCTCTGTTTGCAAAGGCGACATCCACACTGAAGCATTCCTGCCCCAGATGTTAGGCTCACACTACAGTATTACTTGGTACCAGACAGGAGATTTTAACACTGGGTAAAAATCCTGCTTAATTCCCAAACTGAAGACCTAGGTCTATTTATGTTAACTGAGAAAGAGAAAAATCTACCTCCTGGAGACTGAAAGACCCATGCTTTCTCCAAAAAAGAGGTTTCTTTCAAGTTTTCTCGAGCTGGGCACCCTCAGCTCGGGGAGGACGGTGGGAGCCACCGGTGCCGTCGGGAGCCGGTGGCCGGGGCCGGAGAGCTCTTCCCACACCGCCGAGCCGAGCCACGGCGCTGCAGAGCGCGTGGGTGTCTGCTGTCACGGCCGGCCCTGCCCGGAAACGGCACGGCCACACGAGGATTTGGGGGGGGGAAATATAGGGGATGCACGAAGGCAGCAGGCACCGTCTCCGCCAGCACCCGGCGCTGCTCCAGGGAGCCCTGCAACCCGGATCCCATCGCCCGGCTAACGACGAGCGCCGAGGGCGACACGCGGGCATCCCGGCGAAGGGACCGGCTTTCCAGCTGCCTGGCCGGAGGTGAAAACCGACTTTGCATTTCTAAAGAAACGCTCCCGCTGTAGTCCCTTCCCGTCTTTGGCAGGAACGCAGCGCTGCTCCCAGCGCGCGTGAAAGCGAGCAGGAGTTTCCTTCCAGCAGAGCAGCTTTGGCAGCAGTCGCACCGAGCCTGGGCGCGAGGCTGAGCGTCCCTCTCGATGCCAGCGTGACTTCCACCTTTTCCAGCTGTGGACACGTTCGGATTGCTTTCTGCGACGCAGCTGGGATGGCTTCCCCACGCATAAAGGAACGAGGAGAAAGAAAAACCCAGCGCCAAGGCCGGCAGATTTGCTGGAGAAACGCGGTACGGCAAAATCTCTGCTGTACGATCCTTTTTGTTTTCTGGATCTGTGGAAACAGATCTGAAAGCTTTTCTTCTGGCATGGGGTGCAGTTTTTTTTCTAGGTAGATTTTGGAATAATGATACAAATAGCCCTTCTCCCTCCTCCACCCCCATGCAAAACTAAGGAATGCTCTAGCTGTCATTAGAAGCACATGACATAAAGCTAATTCTCCCTTGCAAATTAGCATTTGACTGGTTGCATTAATTGAAGTCACGATTTGCAAAGGCTCCCTAAAAGGAGGAGAGACTGAAACCCTGTTGAAAAGAAAAGTCCTTCGAGCAGGTTCATCCATAATTTCAGCCACCACCCAAGACACCTCCCTCCGCCGGTGCTGGGGTGACACGAGGCGGCTCCCGCCTGGCTCCGTGAACCCCGCGAAACACAACTACAGTAACCCCGATGCCGGGCTGGATTTGCAAAGTCTACTGCTCCCTCCCCAAGCCGTTCCAGCGCCGGCTCGCGAGCCGTGAGCCTCAGCGCCTATTTACTTGGGGGCGAGACGCGGGGCAGAGCCGGGCTGGAGACCTCGTCCAAGCCTCCGGCGCCGCCGCGGAGACGAAACGTCGGGAACCGAACTAGATTATAGCAGGGAAAACGGGGAAACGAGGATGCCCATTGCCACCAACGCTCCTCTTGCACGTTCGCCCTTGCAACAGGGGCACGCAAAGGCGCCAGGCCTCCGGGTCAACCTCAAAGACGACAGCAAGATGGTTACCAAGTTTAATCACGTCCTTTATTTAAGTGCTATAAAATAAGGATTCAACCCCATTCCCTTTGGCTTCTCGGGGACATGCTCAGGCCCCATAAAGCTTAAGGGAAAATATAGACACATATTTTGACTGACTGATATCACTGATTTTTACTGAGTGCAAGAGTCGAATTCCCGATTACACATACAGTCATCAGCCATTGCAATGCTTGTATTTGCCCTTTAAGTGCAATCTCTCACCTGATGTGAAGATGTAGAGATGAAGCTTCTAATCCCAAGTTTAGAAGCAATTTACACATAAAATAGCAGCATCAGCAAACGCCAAAAAAAATTAACATCTTAAAATTAAAAATCAAAAAGTATTAAAAAACAAAAGATCAAGTTTTGATTCAACCTCATTCGTGTTCTGTAGTTTTCTGAAGTCTAAAAACCCTCCACCGACTCTCTCCGTACTAGGGCGCTCTCCCAGTTTGAGCCATTTTATCAGTAAATCGGGATTTCAAAGCATCAGGTACCTCCTTTTCAAGGGGCTAAGAGATGAGCGAGGGAAAGGAAATTATTTTCTAAATGCAACAACCCCCCGAACCTGCCACTTCTTTTCAGTGCAGAGTACAACAGCCATGTGCACGGGACCGTGCGCAGCTGATGGGGTCAAACCCCGGCTTTTTGGGAACACCACCTCTTGTGAGCAAACGTCCTCAGTGCGCTAAGCCCTTACGGGCAAGAGCAGAGCACACGGGTTCAGAGCTCGGGGACATCCAAAGGCTCGTTGCACGTTATGGCAATATCCCGTATCGCTCAGATTTTTTGACACTGCCCTGAAAAAAGGCATCAGTTCTGGCAGGGTTCCCACTGAGCAAAACCGGTGATAAAAAGAGAAGGGGAAAAAAAAAAGAGGGAGAAAAGCATAGAGAGCGACAAAGTTAACTCCAAATGGGAGATCTCACCCTCGTTTAACTGGTGTCAGTGGAAAATCTGCCATCGACTCCGACAGGGACAGGACGGCATCCCGGCACACCGAAGCGCTTTACCTGGGCACTAACCACAACCGCTACGAGACCCGGCTCCGACGTAATTGTTTTCCTGATGCTTGAAACAGAGAATGCAAAAAGCAGGAAAAAAACGTAAAAACAAAAAAAACCACCCCATCTGCGGGGCAAACGACCCCCGAGGCGGCGTCTTGCCGCGTTACAAATGCGAACACGTCCGTGGGGGCGGACGGCCCGGTGCGAAGCAGCCAGGCGAGGCGCAGAGCGAGGGCAGCCGCGCCGCTTCCCCGCGGCTCGTCCTGTCCCTCCGC
>NW_020448308.1:1771552-1860521 GCF_003343035.1 Apteryx rowi
GCGACGGTGCCGGGAGCGGCCGGCCGGGCAGGGCCCCGCGGCCTCAGGGGGCGGCTTCGTCCTCGCACACGTCCGGCAGCTCCGGGTCCCTGGCGCCGTCTCTGCTCCCTTGCTTTCTGCAGCAACAAACGGATGGAAACAAAGAGATTACGGGTGTGCACGGAGGCCGGAGGGGTCTCCGGGAAAGCCTTGCAGCGCAGCGGCAACGTTTCCCGATGATCTAGTTTGGGTTTGGGCAGTTCTGCTTTGCTTTTCTTTGGGTTTTTTTGTTTTTTTTTTTGTTTTTAAACACACTTTAATGGCTCAATATCATGGCTGCTTCTCCAAAACCCAACTGCAAAAAGCAGTCGTCTGCTCTCGGCTGGATTTCCTTCGTGACCGCGTGTGTGTCTGCGCAGGACACGTGCCCCCGCCTCCGTGCTGACGGACAACTCCCGCTTTTATTTAAGCCCTCCCGAATATTTAGATTTTTGACCGAATCGCTCCATGGACTTTACTAGACCACTAGAAAGCAGCAGGAGCGAGGGGAGAAAAACGCCGCTTCCCTTTCGCAGGAAAACGTTTCCCCCATCTCGTCCCTGGTTTTAAAAACGTTCTCGATTACACGCCGTTTTCGAACGTAAAGCTTATTCAACTGTATTGAGGCAAAACCGCCTGGGGTTCGCGCTGTCCCCAAATTAACAACATTTACGTTAACTTAAAACAAGAACTGAGCACTCTGCCAGAAGCCCCCATATTCTCCAAGGAGAAGTTCCGCGCGAGAGATGAGCCAGGACCTTCTGGCCGCGGGGTTTTCCCGCGCTCCCCGCCGAGCCGGCTGCTCCGGGAAGCCGGAGGCCGGCAGAGCGCGGGGCCGTGTGCCGCGACGGCCGCGTGCTTCCAGCCCAGCAGCAGGGTTTCGAGCCCCAGGGGTGAGCTGCTGCCTCGCGGCCACGCTAAAGGACCCGGCAGGTCTCTGCCATTTTTCCAAGAGAACGGAAAGGATCCGAATCACGTCCTTTTCTGCCGTGATGAACCTCACCCGGAGCCCGCGTGGAGCCGAAGCACCGCGTTCCCACGCACACACGCTCTCCCGGGACCTGGTTCAGCCCCGAATTGCTCGCTGAATACCAAATAATACCCCAAACCTGCCCTTGCTCGGGCTCCTGCTGTCCCCTTCGCCGTGCCGGGAAGGCAGGGCGGAGGGATTGGCACGACCGGCAGCCCTGCGCCGAGCTGGGGGCCACGGCCGCTCCGCGCTGCCACCTCCGCGGCCGCGCCAGCGGTTTCCCGGGCTCTTTCCTGCCCGGCCGTTTTAATCCCGTGTCATCAGAGCATGATTCTTCAGGCCGCCTTAGATGCAAAGATCCCGCTGCCCGCAGCAGGGCTGTGTGTTCGCTCCCGAAATAGGCACTGGAAGAAGAAGGATGGAAATCCTCTATGGAAAACTGAGGCGCAGCTGTACCACTGCCAGCAGCAGCGTGCGGCCGCCGTCCTCCTCCTGCCTCTTTTGGAGGAGCCCTGCGAATCCCTCCTCCCTGCGAGCCGGGGCACCGGGCTCCTCCGTGCACCCCGCGGGGCTAAAGCGGCTCCCGGCAAAGCCCGGCCTCCGGGGGAGCGGAGGGAGGGATCGAAAGATGCACGGCGAATTCCCAAGCTGTCACCCGCAACCAGATCTCCCCAAAGCCGGGCAGAAGACGGTCTCCGGATGAAGCAGTGGATGCAGGGACTTTACACCGAGATTTGTGAAGCAGTTTATAACGGTTCGTTATATGTTATTTTAGCATTTAGCGGAATTAATTGGACAGATTGCTCCCGAGGAAGATCTGTGCCACTTGCAACTGAACTGACACATGACCGTGGTTTGGAGAAGTCCTGGGTGAGGTGAGGTGAGGTGGCCCTCAGAGGTCAGAAGAGCCGAGGAGCGGAGATGGCCCTAGCTCCAGCTGTTTCTTCTCCTTAACCGCTAAATACTAAAACAGCCCAAACTACCACGTTCAGGCTCGGACTTTCTCCAGTCCTGCAGCTATTCCTCCGCGAACGTGGGGCTGAACAGCTTTCCCTGCCAAAACCCACCGGGCCCCCGTCACCCCTCCCTCCCGAAAGCAGGCTGGCCCAAAAGAGCGTTAAATAATACTAAAGTACACAAGCATCAGCGCCACACGCACACAGTTACTGCAGTAAAATCGCTCCTAGAGGAAGGAAGGAAGGAAGGGAGGATGGATGGATGGATGGATGGATGGACCTACTGCTCTCAGCAGCACACACATCCCGGAGGCCGAGGAGAGGACACGCACTGCTGCAGCGCCCGGGGTGAACACAAACACTGAATTACCTTAAAGACGGATGCAAACATACGGATGCGTTTAAGAGGAACCTGTCCCTGAGAGCAAAACAACGAGACAAAGGAAGAAAGCGATGGTGAAGGTGATGGCGGCAGGCAAACGAGTCGTATTTCTGCTCCTAACGAGCCTCGCGAGCAGAAGGAAGGGCGGAGGGAGCGTCGGCCAAGGTCGCTCGCAGCCTGCGGGAGAGACGAGGCCGGGCACGGCCGCGCCGGCACGAACCCGCTCCCGCGCCCACCGCTGCCGAAAGCTGCTGCTCGCTTCCAGCCCGCTGCCGACGGCCGTCAGGGCTCACCTGGGCCGGGCACCTCGGCGCCTTGGTCGCCAGGTGGACGACGAGGGTGCTCACCCGCACCGTGGGCTCGTCCCACCGGACACCCACGCCTCCCTTTGCGACGGAAACGCGCGTGGCATTTGGTTGGGGGTGTCTCTCCGTCCCGGCAATATCTAAGTGCTACGTACCCGAAATCCTCCCGGGAGCGGAGATGGACACTGAGTGCTAGCAGCATCCAAGGGAGCATCTGGAGCGCAAACATCTGGCAAAGTTCAACCCTACCTGCAGCCGTTGCACGGATTTAAAGCCTTTGACCAAGTTGCCCTGACCAAGCAAACGACGTCCCCCTCCCTCCCCTCCCGGCTTGCTTGTGCCTCCCCTACGTGGAGAGGAAAGCCCTCAGGGCAGTGCCGGCTGCTCCGCTCTCTTTTGGGCAAGGATGGGAGCAGGGAGAGGCTTTCGAAATACAGAGCGATCCCCCGAACAGGAGCTGACAACCACATTTCATCAACAGCAACAGCAGCCGTAATGGGAAAGTAAATTGGGCCTGTCAAAACACAGCAATTAATCTGATAGGTAGCACTCGCAATAGATGAGAGTAATAAAATGTGGTGAAGCCAGTGCTGACTCAATTAGGAGAAATCTGGAGCAGGAGAGGAAGCATAGAAATGCTACGAGTAGAAAGCCAGGACTTAGCTGCAAACACTAAACAGCTGGGTTTAAAGAATAAGCTGCTTTCTGTAACTGGGAAAATTAAAAGTGACTAATTGCAATGTAAATAACAGGGTTGAACCCGGCCCCGGTCTGCGGGATCTGCAAGGCTCAACGAATCCCTGCACCTTCAGAGGGATCCTGCCCAAAAGGCAGCAGCTGGAAGGAGGCTGGGGGAGACCCTGCCCCAGCCCAGTCCCCCCGGCCAGCACGGCTCAGCGGGCAAAGCGACGGCGCGCAGGGGCTCCGGGACGCTCTTGCGGGAGAGGCAGACGCTGCACCAACAGGAGCTGCTGAGAGGGAGCGTCTTAACCATGTCCTCTAAGGGAGCAAAGGCTGCCATAAACCTGAAAGGTCTCCTGCTATTGCAAAGACTGCTGCACAACGTATTTCCAAGAGCAGAGCCTGGCAGGTTGTGGACAGGCAATGCAAGGAGCAGGCAGAAACTGAGAAAAATTCAGCCAAGTGATTTCCAGCCTCCTCCTCCTAAAATCCCAGACAGGGAGCTGGCTCCTTTCTCTTCCTATTTTTTTAAAGGACAGATCCATTTTAAGAAACGTCAATTAGGCATGAAACACCAAAAAGCAGACTCAGCTGTCAGAGGATTTCCTGCAAAATACATTCTCAGTATGGGCGCAGATGCCAGATGCTGGAAAAAGGAGCGAGTGGGGCTCCGGCAATGTCACGTGCAGCCTAATTAAATTGAATGTGAAACTGGAGAAGTTTTCTAATTGCTTTTCTTTTTCCTTCTATAGGAACACAAAAAGTCATTTTCTATCTATAAGTGGAAGGAGAAGCAATGCTACAAGAGCTGATTTACCACTCTCTGAAGACGTTGCCACCAGGGAGGAGAAGCTCTATGGGGGAGAGCTTGTGTTTTCAGGCTGATGCCCTTGGTGTAACATCCCGTTACACGACGGGTGGCATTGGCTCAATTTTGCTTCCCAGATGCTGGCACCATTCCTGGGTGCTGCCAAAAGCACTCCAGCCCCCTGGATGTAAATGGGCCCAATCCTGATATCCTTCAGGTTGACCTTGTGGCTGTTTGGTTTAAACACCCCAGAAATGAGCACCTGGAAAGCAGGAGCTCAAAGCAGCTCGTTTTTCCCGTTTGCTCCTGGTGGGTGACCACTGGCAGCTTAATATCTAGTTCAGTTTGCCCTTGTGGAGGTAGACATTATAATCAAAAAATAACTCCCAGAACAATGAACAATCCCATTTCGACCTGGGAGAGAAAATCATTCGAAGAGCTCTGCCTTCCAGTATTGTCTTAAGTGCACTGAAGCAACACGCACGGGGAGTTTCACAAGTTTAAATCGCTTTCATTAGATTCAACCAGCCTAGCATTTGTCAAAGTTTGAAATAATAATCTGCAGTCTTTAAAAAAATATCCCTGCTGTAGTGCTTAATATATGACACTTTGTGGAAGAGACCTAGTTTACGTGTTTCTTTTGAACAGAAGGGTTTTGATACAGGTTCTTGGGAGAGGAAGCTGAAAAGAATTGGGCTACTAACTTTAGAAATGAGACAAATAAAAGATGAGATGGAGGCATACAGCTTGTCTCCAAGGCTTAAAAAGACTAAAAAGGGGATTGAGACGTTGATAATGTGGCTAATCAGAAACTTCACAGCTACGTTAGATCAAATGAACTTTAGTCGTTCCGCACGGATAATGAAGTGTCCTGTTCCAGGCAGGAACCAGCCACAACAACGTCAGGGTCAAGGAGAAATTTTCTTGCTGGCTGGTCTGTAGTGACTGATCAGCCAGAGCTTTCCTTGCACCTTCATCTGAGATACCTGAAGCAGGTCCCTTTGGGAAACGGGCTCAAAGCACTAGAACAAGAGAGCACCTGGAAATATCAGCTCAGGCAGGGTTTGAAAAGGAGAAACCCTGGTGTGTTCGGAGTTAGCTTTCCTCGACAGTGCAATGCATACTCTACCTTTTTCTTCAGACTTGATAAAATGTTCCCCATCTTAGAGCAATGCAATGCACTGGCCAGGAATGACAGTGAATTCATGAGCCCAGACATGTGTCCAATTAGTGATGGCTAATTAGGAAGGCAATGGGCCAAGAGAAACTCAATGGAGACAAACTCCTTGTGCTAAGCTGGCAAAGGAGCTGTGACTGTAGTGCTCCTCAGACCTGTCCCTACAGCAGCACACAACGCACAGGGTGTTTGGTGGAGCACACGTTGGCTGACATCTTACTTGCCTGCCTGGACTGAAAGCTGTCACTTTTAGTTGCTGAAAAGCCAAACTTGTGCAACTGGCAGGAGGAATCGGAGCTGACACCCTTGCCTCTGCGTGCATGCAAGGCTGCATCCTTGGGGTGCTCGGCACACACAGTAAAGCATGCTCAAAAACCCTGGGAAAAGTATCTGGCACTGGAACCAGGAAAAATCACAGAGCTGAAAACGCTTCTGCTAGCCAGCATCTCTCCATGGGTGCCTTCCTCCCTGGAGCAGAAGGCTGAAGTGGTACAAGCTGAAGGCAAAGAAGCCGTATCAGGGAGCAGGTCTTTGAACTCTCCCGCTACAGCAGAGAGGCAGCTCAGGAGGAGAGAAGCCATTAACATTTTTTATGGTAAGGACATGGGCAAGCAGTCATGGCTTGGCCCATTGCAGGAAGGGTGTGCATCACTAGGTATCCACAGACCGCTAAAAGGATAGGTACCGAACTGTCCCCAAATCTTGCATGAGGAATGAACTCAAGCGTTGACCAAATTCTCCTCATTAAGTGACTTCTGCTTTAGGCTAGGAAAGCTCCTCCTAGCTTTCTGAGTTCTGCTGTCTTTTCTACATCCTCCCATTCTCATTTCTGGCAGGGTTCAAGATCTCATCTAGCTGCTGAGGATCTGCACATTGACTGGACTCAAAGGCAAAGCCTCTACTGTAGTCTCTGGTACACAGTTGAGCCCTAAACCGTTGTTAATTGAGCTGAGCCCCTAAATGCCCACACACCAGTGAGAAGAGAAGACTCCACTACTTGCACTGTCAAAGGTGTAGTGAGACTGTTAATACACCCTCCTGGGACCTGCTAGGCATGGTACTGCAATTTTGGGTGAAAAAGGATGATTCTGGGGCAACGTTATCTCATTTCTAGCCTATAAAACATGCAGACTGCTCATCTGATGCCTTTTCCATCATCCGTGAAAAGGAGAGAAGAGTTAAACAATCCAATACATACCCAGACTACACTGTAATTAATCTTAATTTAGTTAATGAATCTCTAACGAATCTTTGATCACAGTTTATGATAAACTTAACAGGTTAAAAGCCAGACCCAAGCTGAGGACCTTACATGTATTTAGGCCATATCCAGCTTACAGAGAGAACTGCATCTATAAAATCTGTTTTACTGCATTCTGTTTTAACCCTAGAGGATTTGAGGTAGAATTCAGCATCAGCATTTAAATTAGAAGTAAGTTTTGTCCTTAAATGCTGAAGAAAATATTTGCAAACACTTTCCCTTATTCTCCCCATACAGCTTTATTCCTTTATTCTGCACATTTGGGCAGAGCCAGGCAGGGCTGTATATACCTACATCAGCAAGTTTCCCGGAGCAGACATGGACCTCTCCTCCCGTCTGGTCTGAATCTCAAATGGATTTCCAAAGGAGCGTTTTCTTAGCATGGCCTTCACTAGGATCTTTGGGGAAGAAAAACAGACCAGTGAGGACAGCGGGACTGACACATCACCTCCTTGAAGCTAGTTCAAAGGAGTCTAACAACAGCTCTTTAATAATTCAACAAGACATTTAACAGCATTGCAGCTAAAGCATGAACTAGAGAAATCCCTGGAACAGCTATTTGACTTGCAGGCAGGGCCAGTGTCGCTCCTGAGGGCAGTGCACTCGGCCCCTAGGTGCAGGGCAGTGCTGGCAGGACTTGGAGCGGGCACTGCCGACAGCTGCCTGCTGCTTGCTGTGGTCCAAGCCCCCGAGAAGGAGGCATCAGCACTCTCCTGGTCCGTCCTCCACGGAGGCATTGCGGGAAGAGTCCTGACAGCTCCCACATGTTGGAAGTCAAGGGGCCTGCTATAGGGGGACAGGATGGGTTTTACTCTTGGACTAGCTGCTGCGGCAAGTGTCTATGTTAAAATCACACCATAAGAGCTGCAAAAATGGGTGCTCCACACCCAGGATGAGGCGCTCCAGCCCTTGGCACAAAAGGCACCTGCATCGTAGTAATTCCCTCTAGCAGCCCTCTGCAGCTGGCTACACACAAGCTGCTGAGACAGCCTTGAACACCCACTGGTGGTCCCCAAGGCTGGCAGGCAAGGGCCAGCTACGTACTCCACCAGCAGGTGCCCTCTCCCTGCCTCTCAGGCCAGGTCTCCTTCAGGTTTGGAGGCTACGTTTTGAGGGTCCACATGAGCTGTCTTGCTCCTTTTGGTTAACACGGCTGTCTTGTAACCTCTAGATTAATGAGACAAATCACATCTGGGATGCTTTCGATGTGTGCTGGGGTGTCTGATGCTGGACACTTTGGGTGTGCCACCCTACAGCTTTAGAAAGGACTGCTCGCATGGTCAGGCTGCTGCAGTACTCAAAGACAAAACATTCACACTGGATTGAAAGGCCATGTTTCTCATGCCATAAGCACACACGTACCCTCCAAACCTCCTTCGCCAGTCAAGGGCTTCAGGGAAGTACCGTGCCTCTTGGTAAGGGTAGAGGAAGCGGCTGAGTTCTATACGTACCACAGTTGGCAAACTTGGGATCGTCTTGACCGAGTTCTTCACCTCCTCCTCCGTCACCTCCACCACGGTGCAGTGCTCTTCCTCCAGCGGCAGGGGCTCCTCGCCACTCCTGGTTAGCCACGGATGCAGCTACATGGAGAAGGAGCAGAAAGCAAGCTATAGGTCTTCCTTCTAGAGCAGACAGCAGTGATGTTGGTAAAGAGAGGCTCCATATTTCACTTAAGTGGCATGCCTCAACCAGCTCCCTGGGGAACTGCTGCAACCCAGCACCTGGCCAGACGGCACCCTGCAAAGCAAGGTGCTGCCGGCACCCGCGGTCACTGGCCGGCTTCTTGGAGGGATCCAGCGCCCTCTGAATCAAGTTTGAAATGCTGTGAAAGTCTGAGTTATCCACAGCCTTTTGCATGTGCTCTCCACGTTTTTCCTCTCATATACACATATATTCCAACTGGGTTTATGCACATTCACTGCCTGGGAGAATCACCATAATTTAAGCATCTGCATAAACAAGGATCTAAACACACTGCAGGGCAGCGACAGGAGAAACAGCGAGGGTGGGAGGCCGTGTCTCAAGAGAGCAGGAAGCACCTTGTTAAGGAATGAGGTTTCTAGCCCAAATTCTGCCAGCTCCTGCTCTGCACCTCAGCGCGACCTTTGGAGCCTCCACTGATAGCTGCTTCCTCCAGCCCGCGATACGAGCAGCACTCGGAGAGGCAATTAATGCCGCTCCTTCCTTCCGCCAGTGCAGGAAGCAGGCGGCTTATTAGATGAGAGCGCGTGGTTAATCAATGCTGCGGCACAGCGACATGCAAACGAGCGCTAGGAGGCTCTCGGTGGTATAATCAACTGCAGAGGGGAGCTGATGCCAGGATGGGGCTAGGCTCTCCGCTACGCACATCCCGGGCCAGGCCTGCGGGGTGGCAAGGAGAATGTCCTCCAGCATTGCTGCCGAAAAGGCTTGCCTCACCTCCTGCGGATCGGGAGTTTAATTCGGATGGATGCGCAGTGCCTACTGCCATTCAAATGAGTTTATGCAGGTGTCCAGAGCAGCCTCCAAGGACTTAGCCATGAGCTTCTTTACGGCACTTAATTAAGCCGCATTTTCCAAAGATCATTAAATGTGCTCAAAATAATGCTCTTCAAAGGCAAAACATCACATTCAACCTTAAGTGAGACCATGACACTAAATCTACAGTATACCTGGGGTCTGCAAGCATGTCAGTTAAGAAGAGAAGAGTACTCCACCATTAGTATGACCGAAGTAGGAGGAGAAGGAGAAGATGCATCAGGCTCTCCTGTACATCCCCTGGGCTGGATCCCCCCACCAGGGCGTTTGGTGGCTGTGGCAGTCCTGTGGCTGTGCCACCAGTGGGTGGCCTGCCTGCATGCTGCCACACAGCTGAGTCACCCGGCCCAGCTTCCCAGTCACAGGAATCATCTCTAGCTGGGGTCTGCTATGCAAACGGGAAAGGAAGGGGTAAACGTTCCCCTATAAAAGTCTAGACCAGGCACACAAACAGCATGATTTGTTTTGTTTTGTTTTTAAGAACAAAGTCCCTTCCCAAGTCATCGCAGAAACCACTTCTTTTTATCTTCGCCTAGCTCTACTGCAAGCTTCCCCCTGCTCCACAGCCTCCTTTGCCAAGGAGCTGCTTAGCCATCATCTGACATGGGGCAATGACACAGGAAGCTGTCCCTTTTCTCTGGCCTCTCATGGGATGGTTTCCTTGGCTGCAAACATGGGAAACGCAGTGATCAAGGCTCTGGGCTTAGTGCAGAGCCAAGCCTGGCACTAGGGACACACGCTTTCAGCATCAAACATGAGTCCTCAAGCACGCAGAGCATCTTCGACGTGGCTGGGGATGAGATCCTGCACCCTGCTTTGCTCTTCTCTCTAGGGGTTCCTATGGGGCCCGTGTTTACCATGAAGAGGGAAGCAAGAGCTGCAGTCATACAGCTCTGAAGTACTTCCCATCACTGGTTGTGGCCTCCTGGGCATGGAGGGAAGGGACCTCACGCTTCTGCTCAAAGCCCAACACTCCTACCAGCAGCTTCAGTGGAAAAAGGGCTGGTGGCCTGGGATTGAGATGAAAAAAGTTTTCTGCCCAGCAGGGGATGCTAATGGACCTCTGTGGACACATCAGCGTCTAGCAGGGAGGAAGCCACAGTGAAGGGTGAGAGGAGAAGAGAAAGCCCATGAGAAAGCCGAACGAAGTGGAGCCCTGCGAAGGTTTCTTCTCCATCGGGTCTGTTTGCTTCTCTGAGTTAATGAGCATCGCCCAAGCAATGCTGATAGAAACAAACGCGATGCCTCGAGGCCGTCACTACCCACCACCGGAGCAGCAACGCACTTCCAGCCCTCGTACCACAGCTCTCACGCACAAACGGGCCGGGCCTCGCAGCCAGCGGTCCCCACACCAGTGCCAGTCCTCCAGGCGATTCACTGAGGGACCAGCCTGATCTGGAGTAATTTTAATTGAAATAAATGAACAAAAAAAGCCGTTGTCAACATTCCCCAAGCAGGCAGCAGCGACAGAAGCGTTCGCGTTGCAAAATGAGCATTCCCCCTCCCGGAGTCAGCTTGCTGCAGAAAGCTCCCAAAACAAGTACTGGGAACAGCTCTGCCTCGCTACGAGGTACCAAAGAAATGACAAAATCAGCCAAGACCACGACTGCAGCATCAGTGTCCAATTTACCTTAACTTCAGGGACTGTTATCCTCGTTTCTGGATTTTTATCAAGCATGCGTAGGATCAGTTCCTTGAGCTCTTCACTCCGCTGGGGTCTGAGTAAAGAAAAGAGCGGTATACAGTTAACCAGGGAACTGTAAGTGATGAAGGCATGCATAACCCTTGCCACGGTTAGTTGTTAGAGGCTCTGCTCAGGTCAGAAGATATTTTCTCTGCAAACCCAGCTCGAGAAAGGAAGGGCTGGTTGGCTTGGTGCCTTCTGAAGCATCACGGTTGCTATTAAGGGGTTTCCTCCCCCTGAGCTGCCCATTCTCCAAAGGCAGGGGATCAGGCAGACGGGCCTAAGGACATATTTGAAGACAGTACATTATATGGGAATCTCAGGGGACAGACTCTGTGATGACAAGGTGTTACTGAGGGCAGAACTCGCTCTGGGCTGTATATGTGATAAAAGAAGGGCATAACTTGATTTGCAGAATCTGAATCATGAACAAGCACGTGCTGGAGGAAACATCCCCATTCAGCGTTCAGGTTCCCACTTCGGCTTGCAGGTTGCGTTAATCAAATCGTCTCCCTGAACGCGGACGGCAGTCAGTTTTGTTAACCCAGCGTTTGCTACCTGAACAGCTCAGCCTCGGGACAACGAAAGGAGGGAATGAACAGACTTACTAAGAAAAAGAGAAATGCTTCTCATTTTTTAAATGCTATTTCCAAGATGAAATAATAGAGTGCCTGAGCACAGAAGCCACCGCATTCACAGAGCCCTTGGTCCCGCTGCCTCTCCTGCAGCCTGTCCTCCAAGCCCAAAGGCTTCAATGATTTCTGTCGCTAATGATGCGGGCAAGATCTTTTCAAATGCGCTCAATTCGTGCGTTCAAAGTGCTACCGAAATCAAATGCCAACGTATGACAGAATTGTGTTAGTCAGCTGAAAGTCTGTGTCACAAATGACTCTCAAGGAGGTGCATATCCGCATGGAGATGGGATTTGGCAGCAGAAAATGTCATTCCCCAGCAGGACAGGATTTCAGTGCTAACAACAGATTCAAAACACTGATGAGAACCAGGTGCTGTGCCCACCTCCGCTGGTTTCTCCCCCAAGAAGAGGGAGGAAGAAACCATCATGCAGCTAAATGAAGCTCAAATTGCAGTAAGGGATGCTTTTGTCTGATGAAATCAGAGTCGCTGTTTAATAATTTCCAAATACTTTATGTGGACTTGGTTATGGGATGTTTAACACAAGCAATCGCAGGGAAACGTTGCTTGCTCAGTGGGAAGGGGCAGAGAGTGGGCACAGCTTAAAGCCTCTGAACACTGAGCTGTGTCAAGGGTGCACAGTACAGTGAATTTGGCCTGGGCAAAGGGAATGGCAGGATGAGTCCTCAGAGACCTCCCCTTTTCTCGGCTGCACTTCATGGGACATCGTAGGCAGGAATGGGGAGAACTGTGCTCTCTTGAGATGAGCTCTAGGCACAGAGGAGCAGCGATGGGGGGCTGCAGTGTCTTTGGAAGGTCCAAATAAGCAGTCTCCTAAAGGAGGACCTCACTGAGATAAGGGCGAGATGGTGTTTCCTAAAATACCTAATGTCAGAGCTGTGCAAAAGTGGCAACAGTGGAATTTAAAATAAAATAGAATATAGCATCACGTAATATTTCTGGGAACCAGACTGCTCTCCCGGCAACACAGAATTAACCTCTCAGGGTAAAAAAAACAAAACCAAACTGTAACAGGTTCACAAAGTTTTGGTGAGTTATGGCTAGGTAACAAATTGAATCACCGCGTCTCTGTTTCTCCTTCTCTCCCTTTTGCCTGGGTGCATGCTGTACCTGACAACATTTTTCATCTGAAAAGTCTGCGCTATCTGGAATTTCTCAGCGCCGTGGCTCTGCAGCAGCTTCCAGGGAAACACAAAGCATCGCCCAGCTCAGCATCGATCTGGGAGGGCTGCCAACACCGTAGATCATCTTACCAGGCGTCCACATGCAAAGTCAGAAAACAGCATCCTGAGCTTCAGCCCTTCTCTAGGAGGGACCACGCAGAGCTTCTGGCTCTCCCGATACCTGCCCGGGCAGGAAGCTTTCCCAGCGTGCTTTCTAGTCATGCCACAGGATCATCAGGGTGTGAGCTGCAGTTTTGGCTAACCTCATTTATCTCGTGTCATGCCCAGGCCTCACCGGCATGAATGAGAATTTCAGAGGGATAGTAAATATTTATCGCAGGGTCTCTAAGGGAAAGGAAGGCAAGGCGACGTGAGTGCAGGCAGCTCCATCTCTGTTCTAGAGGTTGTCAGGAAACAGGCAGTGAGTTTCCATGGACTGCCTGCAAATAGGAGTTTGTGCTTTTTGTAGCCATGGTAAAGTAAATTGAAACCAAAATATTCCTGACTATAACGAGATGCTAATTCTGTGGGAGGTCGGGGTGGATCCAGTCCAGTGAGCTCCAGCTTCATGTATGTCTTTGTTACTGCCTTTTTCTAATTAATAAATAGATGTAGTTTAGACAGCAGTCAGCAGCCAGTAACTCAACAACCTAATTAGGGTGCCGCTTTTTTTAGACTGGGAGGGCAGGTCAGCAGGAAATCCAAATAAATCATGCAGCCCGAACTATCGCTGAAGGAAACGTCTGAATGAAGAAAAGATCCTTAGCACAACCCAGTTATCCCATTACACGTTAATAACTTCGTGCAGAGACAGATGGGAACAGTCGCCTGTGCGCTGACTGCTAACCCAAATATACGATGGCTGCGAGATGGCGGGCGTTTTGCCAGGACCCAAGCAAGCAGAGAGACGACTGCCAGGGAAACATAAACAGGGTTTTTTTTGCTGCAGTTCTGTTAAGAGAAAGCCCTGCCCCGACCGCCCAGCAACCGGTGGGAATACAGCAGCGTGGCACAACCAGCCTCCGTGCTCCTAAGTCTGGTTACCTGGAAAACCTCCCCAACAGCACAGCACCGCCTTGCCAGAACTGCTCCACACCCACGACCGGGGCCCGCGTTTGCCACCAGACAAGCAGCCGGATGCTCGCGGCCCCCTGTCCCGCGGAGCAGAGACGTGCCCCATCTCCTGGGCATGGTCCTCAGCTCCATCAGCCCAAGCAGAGGCAGCTCCACTGGAGCCATCTGCAGCGGCTGTGCTTACAGTCGATGGAGACGTAATTAATGCAGCCAGCAGAGCCTGGGCCATGAGTCATCCCATCCAAAGCAGATGTCTAAAATAGGACAGCCTAAGTACCCACTTCTTGCCGCAGACTCCAGAGGAAGCCTGGGACTGCTGCGGCAGAGGCCCAGCCCTTCACTGGAGGTGAAAAATTCAATGAGCATCGCACAAATAATTCATGCAATAGTGATACACACACTTATCTGGGGCTGTCTGACATGCCTGCCTCCCTCTCTCTCTATTACCAGATGTGCCTTTCATTAGAGTTTTAATTTTTTCATGCTTGTTTTAAATCAAGTCATTTTACCTCTAGATTTTCATTAGAATGAAGGATTAGGTCAAGCAGGTCAAAAATTCTTTGCTCGGCTACTGTGCTGATTTGGGAAGGGAAAAAAGCCCAGCTCTGGCTACCTCATCCAAAAGCAAACAGGAGAAAAAGTAATCGCCAGCCGAAAGCCACCAAAGGCCTGAAGGTGAAGAAATGCCGAGGAGTGGTCAATATGTTAAGAGAAAGGCACGGTCTTGCGGCAATATAGATGGAGCAGAGATGGGGCATGACCGTCCCCTGCCAGGCTCAGCTGCCAGGACCACAAACATTGATCACAGCACCTTGGTGCTGAATGACGTGCTCCACCGGCGTGCTGTGACGATGCAGCCCGCCACCCTGCCTGCCACCACCCAGTGGCTCTCGGCACGCAGCTCTTGCTGGGAATGAGGTCTGTCCTTGGGGCACCAGGGGCTGCTCGGGAACGACAAGCAACTGCTTCATCCAACCCCATGGGCGCCGTGGGGTTTCTCAGTTGGTGCCAGGCTCGACAGCACAGGCTTTGGGCATGTTGAAGACCAAACCGATTGGCAACGTGGGCTTCCTTCGCTGACCAATGTGGGGGGAAAGCAGCCTCTCAGTATGAAATGGGAAACTAAGCAGCTGGGTCAAAAGCTCAAAGACAAATAGCTCATGTTTTTGGGGAACTTGGAAGCAGAGGAGGGGGCCACAAAGAGTGGTAACAGCAGCCCAAGTTTTCTGGCATGTAGGACAAACCCATGTTTTCCCCAAGAGTGCTGGAGCAGGCAGAGGAGTGCAGATGCAGCAGTCTTTGGACTGTGGTTATATCTCTCAGGGCAATATCCTTCTATCAGACATTTCACCCAGCTCCAAGGGAAGCCCATGGAAGAGGCATGTGTTTACTTAGACCCTGAGGTCCATAAATCACATTGCTTTTAGAAACTAACACAGTGAGCCATTTGGGGTGGCAGGCACCAAAACTTCAACTAAACCAGCATTCCAGCATCTCCAGAGTCAAGGAGGTGAGGCAGAACTTACTAGACTCATATTCACATTCCTCCACTTCCACCAAAGACATCAAGGGCAATTTGCTCCCATCCCCATCTGCACAATGCAGATGGACATAGGAACACCAGAAGCAGTTGGAAAGCTCCGATAACAACTTCAGCAGAAAACCCATGTGAAGGACACAGAAAAAAGGCAAAACATCTCACCCGTGTTCATCTGTCCCTCTGCGGTGACCTATCGGCATTTATGCTGCTCAGTGAACTACACTGAGGACTGAACTTTATTCTGTAGTAGCTCACTAGAGTTTACTTACTCTTCTGGGAACTCCACGGGCTTGTTCTTGATCCTGTTATGAAGACCCAGAATGTATTCATCTATAAAAGGGCACTGTAAAACAAACCAAAGATTTTCCAGCTGCCGGAGATCTCAACACTGGTTAGGCATTTGTCATTCATGTAACAGAGGTAGTGTATTCCCTGTGCACTGTCTCAATTTGATGTGGAGACATTAAAAATCTCCTCACGCACAATAAATGGATTTGTTCCTTATTAATAAATAAATGCAGAAGAAGAGCAGAGGGACCTAGCAGACTGGGACACAGCCCTCCATCCAGCCTACCGGGTGACGGAGAGCTGCTCATTTTCCTTTTTCCTGCTCTACTTTTTCTGCCTGTAAAATGGAGATGCTGATACTGGCTGTCTTGTCTCAGTGCTTTGAGGTCTCTGGGTGGCAAGCATCATTTGGAGCTAGGTATTAGTATTAAAACACATATTTTTCCATGATAAACTTAGCTATAATGATTGAGAGCACATTTCTCTCCAGCATGACTTTTCATAACAGATTCATTTAGACCCAAATTCTGGCTCTTCTTACCTGGCAGGCAGGCAGGACTGACAGACATTTAACTGAGCCACGTGAATACTGTAGGGAACACGGGAACAGTATATGACAGGCCCTATAAACACCCTGGAGCAGCTCCTCCTGTGCTGGTGGGATGCGGGCTGCTGCCTGGCCCTGTCTCAGCCTGCCTGGCCCAGGTAAAGTACGAAATGTAAAAAAAGGTACAAAATGTACAATGTTTACTGTAGAGGGGCATGGGGAACAGAAGGACATACCCTTGGGCTTGGTTTTATATTTCCTCTTTCTTTCCTCCAAGGTTTAGCCCCACAGAGAAGCAACACAAGGTTATACCAAAAATTGGGATTTGCCCAAACAAGACAGCTCAGAGCACATTTTCTGTCCTGGCTTAGCTCAGTGATATCATGGCGATGATGGAGATGGTTTTCTGCCTCTGCGTCTCCCCCAGGCACTTCTCACTCCTCAACTAAGCACCTTGTGTGTGCGTGGTGTCATCTGCAGTAGTCCTTGCTGGGACAGGAGGTTCAGGTAAGGTACCGGCATACGGAGGCTGCATGTGCCTGCCGAACTGCTCGTTGTGGGACAACAGGGCTTCTCACCCCAGCTCGTACAAATCTGCCCCAGGAGGGGCAAAAGCAACAACAGGACAGGGAGCTGGCTGGAGGCAGCTCTGAACAGCCGGCTCTGCCCAAACAGACTGAACCTGGCCCAACACAGCTCTGGCAGACAGGGCGTCCCAAAATCCGGTTTGCTAAAGTGCTCTGCAGGGCTTGGGATCCAACCTATGCTTCTCTCCACACGCTCCATCTGGCTTCTTTCTAAATATAGGCAAGAGAGACAGCCCCCAACAAGCTGTTGTTGGTGCTGCCGATGCCCCTCTGGGCTGGTAGCACTAAAAGCTGGTCGGAGTGCAGGGGCCAACACTAGAAATCATCCCTCGCACCAGTCACACTGTTGAGCCCTTCCCACCCGCAGGGTGATTTGGGAAAAGAGGAGCTTGCAGGAGGTGGTTCTTTGTTTCTAATATTTTCCATTCTTTGGAAAGAAATGAGTCAAAAGACAGGCAAGGAGACGCTCCTGAGCAAGGCACCAGCGTCTGGAAGCAGCTTACCTTCCCGTAAACAAAGCAGTACAGGGTAATCCCCATGGCCCATACATCAAGTGCCTGAAAGAAAGCGAGTGCAGGTAGTAAATCAGATGCAACTCTGAGATGGTCTAAATTAGTGAGATTTTCCTACTGTCTCACAGAACGTTATTTGCATGCATTTAACATTTTCCATGTTTAATTTGATTGTGCAGGGTCTCTCTGAAGCTGGGCCCCTCAAAGCATCTGTAGCACTCCTGGGGAATGCAGACGGCGCTCAACCAGGTGCTGCCACCCCCACCTTTGCTGCTGAGGCGGGTAACAGCAAGCAGCCCCTTCTCATGGGAGGTGACACCCTCCAAGGTTGCACTGATGGAGGAGCTGGCCCTCGAGTGCAGAGTTAGCACTTCGGTTTTAACTAACAACCCTCATGTGCACAGCGGTCCCAGGGTGGGCAACCAGCCAAGGATGCAGGGGTGGTGCTGCCCCTCACGCCTGGCCTGCGGGTCCCTGGAGACCGATCAGCTGTGAGCAAAGATCTACCTTTCCACTGAAACTTTTGCCAGTGTCTGAAATGGCCTCTGGTGCCATGAAGGCCGGTGTCCCCGCTGTGCTGGAAAGCTGGGCATCGTTCCCTTCAAACTGATTGCTGACTCCAAAATCAGCTATTTTGACGTGCCCGTCATCTCCTAAGAGCAAGTTGGAAGGCTTGATGTCCCGGTGAATGATCTTCTGGTAGTGCACTAAAAAACAAAACGGACAGGAGCATGGTCCGCAACGGCAGCCGACCCACCTGGAGGATGCAAGCAACGGTGCCGGCTCACACATCCCACTGATAGATAGGCAAATACAACATGGAAAAAAGCCATTCCCTACGGCTCGTCCATTGGGGTGCCTCACTGGGGAGTACACCAGAGCACAGCACTTCACTCGGAGAAGAATACAACCGTCACCAGTAATTATGCAAAAACCAGGCATGAACCCAGAAACAGCCCAACCCGTGGGACAGAGCAGAGCTGTTAGAGAGGGAAATCGTTCAAGTCCTGCAGATTGGCTCGGCCCCATCGGACCAGCTGAGTCACTGGGCAGCTGGTGGTATTAAAGGTTTGTGGGATCCAAATAAAGAAGTTAATTTCACATTGGCTTATTTTAAAACTGCCGTGCCACAAAGCTAATCAAAATGGGTAGAACCACATGCAGAATAAAACAGGCCCCAGGAGACATTCAGGCGAAATAAGAGAAGTAGCAGATGAGCGCCAAGGCCAGCCAACAGCTCAGAAATCAGCAGATATTTCCAGTCCGAAAGATGCCTCTCTGGCCATTGAGCAATCGCTAGCTAGCTGATGCCACAGCTCCAGAAAAGGCAATCTCTCTCCAGCCTTGCCTCACAACGGGGCCCACAAATAGAGAAACGACCTTGCCTGTCATGAGTTACCCCAAATTCCCCCATCACAAAGCTACACCAGCCACTCGGACCGCTTTCACATGCGGAGCCGTGGCCAAACCTCTGCCACGGAGCCCTTTCAGAGCAAAGTCTGCCCCAACCTGGGCCCTTCACTCTGCAAGGCTGCAGCAAGGCCTCCGGCTCCATCCTGGCTTCACAGGGTCATCTCTGGGAACCAGCTGAATCGTTTGTACAGCAAAAAATTAAGAAACCCTTGGGAAGAGCTTGAATGCCCAGAGACACAGTGAAAGCACCAAAAACCCCTTTCTTCTACAAGCTATCTGGGAAGCAATATTGCATCTGCAAGAGAGCCATTTCTGGGCCACTGGGGGAAGCAGGAGCAGAAGTCATAGGAAAGTGGCTGTCTTTTTGGTAACTTTGAGAACAAATGTAAGTTAAAAAACATTAACTTTCAGAACATGAAATGGCAGCAAAAGCAGAATTGTAGCAATCCCAAGAGACTTCACTGAACGGGAGAGGAAATCCTCTAGCCTTCCCTGCCCGTCCCAGGAGAACATGACCACCCAGCCCCAGTTACATCCTCCCACGGCCTACACACGGAGCATGATCCTTGTCACGCCTCCCCACAAGCACTTTGCATATCTCCTAGGAAGTGCATGGCGGGGTGGGGGAAATGCTGGCTTAACCCCTTCTTGCTTTACAAACCTGGTCAACACAGTCACCACCAGGTCACCACAAAAGCAGCGTGCCCCAAGGAGCACGCCAGCCTGCGCTTTAGCACCCAGAAAGAGCAAACTTCATGTAACTGCTCTTTTAAAGCCAACTTTCCAGCATGCTGTGCTTGGGGCAGAGAAGTTACGCTCACGGATGGTTTCTGGGCAAGGACCTCTCCTTAGTTTAAGGCACTGTTGGTGGACGCACATTAAAGAGCACCCCAACCACACGCAGAGCTCTAGGGTCACCTTCACATAACCCATCTGGGCAGCACGCAACGGCCGCATGGCAAAGAGCCGTCGTAAGTGGTCTGACACGGCTAGCTGACTCACCACCATCACGCACGTCCGCAGGCTAAGCGAGCTGATCCGTTCCCGCGAGAGCTGATCTGGAGACACGGCAGACAAAAGCGCACCGGAGAGCAGCAGCTAAAAGCCCTGGCGCTCACGGCCCCTTCCAGATGTGCCCAGCCGCGCGGCCACGCTGTGATGTGAACCAGCTAACGCTCTAACAGCCTGGCTAGACAGTCAGGGTAAACACCGGAGGCCCGGCGGCGACGGTAATTATGCAGAGACATCTGCTCCACGGCAAGGCTGGTGGCAAGCTGACATTTCATTATGGTAATAGAGGAAGAGCAAAAAAAAAAAAAACAAAAAAAAAAGGTGGTGGTGGGGAACGTTCCTCTTCGGGAAGCGATCGGCTGCCTTTCATGCAGGGATCTGCGTGAAAGCTGCTAAAGAACAGGCCTGACACCACCGGGCTAAGTTTCCCAACGTCTCCCCGCAAAAATGCAGGTCACGCAAACAGGCGGACCACACGAATCCATCCCCGGAGCTAGGGCTGCAGAAACCGGGGAGTTACACGAGGGAGGCAGGTACCCCGGGCTCTTTATTATTTCCTCCGTACAGGAAAGAAAAACACCATTCCCATATCGAATGGCTATTTGTCTTTTAAAACACATTCCCTGCCTTTGCGCAATCCAACGGCGGCAGAGAAGCAGCCAGGCTGCTCGCCAGCGCCCCGGGCTTGCTCAGCGCCTGCCTGCGCCCGGTGCCCGGCGGGTCTGGCCACCGCCGGCCGCCAGGCACAAGAGCAACATGAACGTCGGACAAGGAGAAACCGGAAACGCAGCCACTGCAAAACCAAAAAAATCAGACACTGGGGTGAATATTTGTGTCTGCCAGGGCACAAAATCCACCTGCTTGGTCTGAGCGGTACACTTTCGAAAAGGCTCAAAAGGCTGACGCTGCCCGCGAATCCTCTCCCCTCTCCAGGTCCCCACGCACAAGGGGGACGTCAACAGCCCAAAACACACCCGTTCCACATAAACATATCTGCCTTCATCCTTCCCAGCGCTAAAACCAATGGCTAAAGCGGAGCGGTTGACTCAGGTTGCTTTGACTTCCAAGAAATGTTTCCCCTTGCTTTTGCCTGGAAACGATTTGGCTCTTTCAAGCAGGGGTCAGCAGCTCGGCTGTAACAACTTCTGCAGTTTCTGTGCCGAGAGACCCGATTCGAAAAATAAATCAGTACTGCTTTATAATGAAAATGAAATGTGGTACGATATTACAGAGCTCTTTGGAGAAACCTTGATTCTGGAGCGCTCGATTAAATTCACTTTTATTAGACGCACCCTTCACCCCGTGGAAATTTCAAGCCTATTTGCATCTAAATAACAATCCCTGGGATTTCTAGAGCATCTCCTGGGCAAAGGTCCCAAAGTGCCTTAGAAATACCTGTTTGCCAAGTCACAGCCACCCCCTGAAAGGCGCAGGCATGAGACGAGGGTGCAGGCGCAGCATTTCCAGCACAGCTTGCTACGCTGCAAAGCCTGGACTGACACATCCAAAGCTCAACTCGATATTAGCGGCACAGATACGATTCGGGCATTCCCGTACAAGAGGGAGTTTCTCAGAGCAGTGAGGACACGGGGCCTGACACGCTGGGTCGGCCTCCTCCTCCTGCTTTTGTGCCTGTCCAGCAGGAGAAGGAAAAGCACCCGCTGCCTCCTCAAAAGGTGCCCGTGACCTTGCAGCTGGTTGTCACAGGAGAACTCGTCCCCGGGACAGATTCCTGGAGAACCTCACCAACCGGACACACTTGGGTTATTCGCCTGTGGCTCGAATTTTATAGCTTTTCAATAGTCTCGGCCAGTCTGCATCCGCTTCTCTCTTAATTGCACGAGCGCTGCTGACGTGGCATCTCATTACCCGACGGGACAGCGCGCCAGCAACGCAGGGAGATGGTCATAGCTGCTGCCCGCACCCCTCCGAATCTGCAACGCTCTTGGTGCTGCCCTTCCAGGAGATGTGCAGCTAGTCTGCACTTCCAAGGTCTCAGTGAAGCAAAACTTGCTCATTTAGGACACCATTTTAGCACACGTTGAACAGCATTTCCGTGAAAAGCCAGTGGGTGACGTAGGAACGGTATTAAAGGAAAGCAGACGCTTATGTGCCGCCGCACAGCAGGATCAAGCTCACACTAATCAGAGCCCAAACTTCAATAACCTCAAAATTAAAAAATCGCCGAAACCCAGCACTACAAATACCACTGCCGACGAGCACGTTGCCCCAAGGGGCTCTCGGCATCCGGCAGGTCCCCAGCCGCTCAGGGAGATGCGGGTCAGGGCCGAGGTCCTGGAGCGCCCTCACTCTGCGCTGCACCGTGCCGGGTGGATCGGAGACGCCGCGGCATTCGCCTGCAAAGCGGCGCTCGGGCAGGGCTGGGTCTCGGTGGCTGCGCTGCAGTAGACTAGGCTGGAGAAAGGGGCAGATCTGGGGGAGGATTTTGGCTGGGGTGTTCCCAGCGGTTCTGCACAGCACACGACCCTGCCTGGGGTCCCTGCGTGTCCCTCCCATCGCTCCGCTTCCCTGCTCCTTGAGGGCTTGGTAGCGAATCCCTGCCAAGAGCATCATTCAGTCCTGTTCAGCCCCTGTGCTGAGGGACAGGCGGCGGGATGAGCCAGCTTTTTCCACAGCACGCAACTCATCTCACAACTGCTCCTGGTTTCCAGATACCTCCGGCTACTCAGAGACTAAGTGGGCTTTCCCTGTCATTCAGGAGCAAACGTCTGGGAAGCGTCTGCCTAGATTAACAGCCGGTGAAGACCACGAGGGAGCAGAGAGCAGTGCTGGGAGAAGAGAAATGAGATCATTCCCCAGCCCTTTTGGAAAGGGCTCCTTTCACTGCATTCCCTTCCGGAAACCCTGGAGCTCCAGCAGGTTACCACCAGCGTGCTCAAACTCCATTTAAAAATTACACGCACAGCACTTTGCAATGCGCTGCCACGCCATGCTGTTTGCTGAGGCTGGCGCTGAATTATATCTGATTAAAAACAGAATCCCGTTTCCATTCAAGGGCAAAAGCAATCCATACGGCGCTACTGCGGAGTCTGCTTAGTATTACTCTCACATCACCTCCGTAGCAGAGAGACGATTTAACATCCTCCCAAGGAAACCGCTGCACCACCAGCCAGCAGGCTGCTCTCTGGAGCGAGCTCCTGCTCCTGCTCGCACCGCTCCACCAAGAGCGAGCCAGAGGAGATGGCTGTCGCAGGCTGGGCAAGATCGACACCTTCCTCCTTGTGCTCCCCTGCAGCCTGGGGTTAGATTAGGGGCTGGGGAAGGACCCCGAGACGCCTGGGAGAAGAACAGGGAGCCCAAAGAGCAGCCAGCCTCCTGCCCGGGGCCTTTGGCGCAAGACGGGTGCAGGCTCTTGGCGTTATGGGGGAGCACTGGGTGCCTCAAGGTGCACCAGAGAAAACCAGCCCAGAGCTCGGGGCAAAGGGACATCATCTGAAAACTGACTTGAGCACCAGAGCTTTCGAAAGAACCCGGTGAAGCCCTAGTGAGCCTGGCAGAGTCCAGCTTGCTCATCGGTTTAAGGTAGAGATGTCCAACTTCCCTAGCAGGGACACCACGTTACGGTGTCACTTATGGGCCAACAGCTCCTGTTGTGCACCTGCCCTCAGACTGACCACTGCCGTGCAGTCCAGCCCACGTGAGTGCACCCCGTCGTGTCACCCAACACAGCCGGGGCACGCGCCCCACCACTGGCAGGCACGCACAGCTCCCGCCATGGCTCCGTGCATGCCAACGTTCAAGGGACCACTGGGAAAGGGGGAAATAGGGTACGCACCGCAAGCGCTGCTAAAATAGCCTCTGCTGCTCCCAGCACCAAGCACAGCGGCTTCCATTAAAAAAGTTAAAAAAAAAAACAAAAAAATTATCAAACCGTCCGGTCTTTCTTAAAAGGCTCAACCACTCTGTCTGATCTGCTCCACCAGCTAATTACGCTCACCCTTAATGGATGGCATCTTATGCATGGTCCTCATCGATCACGTACAAGCAACACTCGCTGCTATGTGAAAGCTTTTTGTTTGTTTTTTAAATACCTAAACAGCCAACTCAAACGCCAGGTGAGGAAACCCAAGCCAGCCCCCCTTCTCCTGGTGGTGCCACTTCTGTCACCCAGCCTTGAGACACTCCAGCCTTGGATAACAGCACGGTCGATAGTCTTCAGAAGAGACAAGTCTGTGTTGACTCGGCTGTTGATTTGTTTGCTTAACTCTCCTTTTAAGATAATGGAAATTATACTTGCATATCGATGGTTGAGTAGATTAAGTCTTATCTCAGGAAAGCCAGCTTTGATCAGCACACCAGGCAGTTAGTCACTGCTGCCGGCTCAGCGCGCGGGAGCACGGCAGGTGTCTACAGGGACGGGCTGCCGAGAGCCGCGGCTGCAAAGGGAGCTCCCAAGGGCTGCAGCGGCTGCACGGCGCGACCCTCCTTCCAACCCAGCCGCCCAGGCAGACGAGACGAGCCTTGCTCTGGAGAGGAGACCAGAACTGCCACCTTTGGTTTCCCTAAACACAGTCACAGGAGGAAAATTGTGCATTTTCCATGGAGAATGCGGAAAAAAATTGTCTTCCTTTCAGCGACGCTGACAGCAATTATGCCTTACTTGGGCTTTACTAAATGAAGGCACTTGCGTCCCAATCCTCAAAGTGGGACATCCAGCTGGCATATCCCCGCTGTGTTTTGATGGAATAAGCTTCTCCCTCACACCTCTCCCACAGCTCCCGCATACATCCCCCAACACTGGGGGAGAGTCTAAGGTTTCTGCTCCTTTTGTCGAACCAAACGTCTGCTCTCAACAGGGAAAAAATTTCTCTTGCCAGCAGACAGCAGCCTAACGCTGTAGAAGAAAGTCCTCCCGTAACATGCTTCATTTGCTACTGGTTGCCACTGCTCATCTGCCAAGGCAAACTGGCACGACGCCAAGCTCATCCTCCCAGCAAACCAATTTACTGTTCAGTTATTAAATATAAGTCACCACTGAATCAATCCAGAAGGAAATTTTCCTATCTTCAAAAAGTCAAACCTGTATTCAGCATGTCACCACATCCAAGATATCAGAAGTTAAACAGTAAGCAAAACACACCGGCATATCTGCCTTAGTCCAGCAAACCTGTAGGCCTTTTAGAGGGGAGGGAATCATCAAATCCTGCAGTAAATATTTTCAGCCAAATTTCCTGTAGAAGAAAGCTTAAGTCTGAAATACTGTTGTGCCCTCATTGATAAGACTTGGGTGCTCCAGGACCGCTAGCTTTTTCTAATGGATGGTCACAGGGATGGAGGGAAACATGGCCTTGCAACAACGGTACTGACAAGGACTCTGCAGCCTGGAGAAGGCACCTTTGAAAGGAGATGCGATAGGGGGCTATCAAATCGGGGAGGCATGGCGAGGGGGAAGAGGGAACGATCGCTAAGAGTCACTCCTGGCATCAGTTGAAACCTGCAGGACCATTTTCCCACAATATGTAAATAGGATGTAGCAGATGCAAGAGATTTACATCAGTTTAAAAAGGGATTGGCCAAATTAATGGAAAAAATAGCAAAGGCTGTTAAATACAAAGACACAACCTCTGGCGTGGGAAGTGCCTGAGCCACCTTCCACCTTCATATGCAACTTCCAGCTTTTAGGATTCACCCCGGCCACTGCCGATAAGACTTTTTGTGACACCGTATTCACTTCCTGACACAGTTCCAGTGAATACAATCGGGATAGCAAAGCTGGGCTTATCCGCAAGGGGATGTGAAGCTTAAATAGCCCCGGAGGAGCACCACGAGGGAAGTTACAAGTGGAAAGGGAGGTAATTGTGCATCTCTCCAGTTCAGAGAGACACGCACATGCTTTAATTAACAACGCAAATAACCCAGCAAAATGTTTCTCTCCAGAAAAGCACTTAAGTATATGCCTAAACTACCACTTTAGTGGTACTTACAGCCTACGTGCAAAAGCCCTCCTCCCTAGTTCATGAGGAGGTGTTCAGTGCCTGCAGTATTGGAGGATTCTTGCAAGGAGGGAGAAAAGGCGCTTTCCTGCTCAGGACCCATTTCACTAGGATGGGAGGTGAAGTTTGTATGCGCTTAAATGTCTTCTGAAGTTGTCCACACAACAGAGCCTACATTGCAGAGAGATATATGAAGACAGATAGACCAGTAATATCACCACACTTGGGCCAAAAATATTTTCCCAGCAATTTAGGGACCCTTCCTGTCACCTTGTGTCCCTACACTAGTCAGCAGGTTTGGTTTGGAGCTGGACACAGAGAAGGGGCACTCCAACATGGGCACGTCTGCTCTCGGACCCTGCCTCTGCCTCCGTTTCTCCGTTATCCGTGAGCGTGCCTCAGATCTTGCAGGTATCAAAGTGCACTACCTGCTATTAAACTTACTAAAAATAGAAAGGCAGCCAAAAGCAGTCAATAAAACAAGGTGGTAGCATGTCCTGCTTCCTGGATGAGGTGGACTCTCCTCTCCAGGACATCTGTCCCGGTCTCCCCGTCGCCGTATCTCAGCTAGACTTTCCACCTGGTGTGGAAAGTTTCTGCTGCCACCACCTCAGCTGCAGTCTCCCTCCAAACGCCTCTCGCAGGAGGCGTCCCCCCCCCGGCAAGCGTCACGAGCGAGCGCCAAGCGTAGCCCAGTCACCATGGACACAAAGCGACCAGGGACCGGGTGCCACCACCGCTAAAAGGTCAGCCCACGTTCCCCATCTGCTCGGCTACGGCAGCCACTTCCCGTTTCACACGTACCTTCTGCACGGAGGGCAGCACGCTGCCCTGGATTAACGCCTTCCAGGCTCCACTTTCTAACTTCTAATTTAATAAAACCCAGCCAGCAGCGATGCATTTACGGCTGTGACCACTGTGAGCTTAAAGCAGCTGCACGGTTATAGAGTCTCCCAAATTACATAACAATTATGTATGCTTACATTAAAATTACCTTGCAATCTGCAGATTGCCTGGCAACATTTTTCCTTCAGCGTGCGCGAACGGTGCGCTTTTCCTCTGTAATTACATAATAATTGCCATGCATTTACCCAGCAGTTCTGAGAACACCATTTTTAACTTTCATTCGCTAATAAAATAAGTGGTTACTCAATAGCCCAAAATAAAGCATCCTATTGTTCCTGTTGTTGTGAGTGCTAGGGCAGCCTATCATTTATTGCCCGGTTTCATTCCCCCTGCCTGGGACTAGGCACACTTTTTTTTTTTTCTTCTGACTATCTTCTAAACTAAAAGTTTCTTCTGAGCCAGAACTGTTATGCAGGTGCCAGCAGCATCCAGCACAACTGAGCTTGGATCCCTCAGCTAAGGCATTCGGGGTCTGCTATAATATGAATGCTAATGAGAATATAAAAAGCTGCAGTCTTTGTGTCCTTCAGCATCTACTGAACAGTCTTGAGCTTCCCATTCTTATTCATATATACATTCTCCCTGACTTTCCGGGGTGACCTGAAGGATTTTGGCAGTTTTCAGCACCTGGAAGCTTCTGCATTGTCACAGATTTGCAAATATTGATTTCATTCCCACCTGGAGGCTGGCACTTCCCCACTGATTCTAGACAAATCAAGAGCTAACGTTGCATTTCAATGTGGAGATGGACTAGAGCACTGCAAACCACCTCCCCTGTCTCAGCAAGGTCCCTTGGGCCCAGCAGAGACTTGTTCTCCACGAGCGTTCAAAAGCGGGTGAATATTTTCAGCGAAAGCGAGGGCTCGCTCTGGCTACGAGAAGCTGTGGAGCTGACAGGGGCCGTCGGAGCTTCAGCAAAGTGAAGGCAGAAACGGTTCAAGGCCCTACGGCAGCATGACACGTTCCTTTGAGCGGGACACAGCTGCACGCTGGCTTTTTGAAAGCACATTTGAAAATTTCTTCTGGTTTGGGAGAGAAATAGATATTTCCTACAGTTGAAACAGCTGAAAGCCTCCCATCCCGGACTAAACAGGGATGGTGACCTGGCTCGCTGTCTCCCAAAGGTCCCCTTTCTGCTCATTGACCAGGGACGATGGCTCTACATCAAGGGTCCCTGTCTCTCCCCGCTCACTGCCCTGCCTTTAGATTTACCACCATAACTGTGTCTGGATATGTCAAAAGAAGCCAGTTATAATTGATGTTGATAAAAGGTTATGGTGCCCAAGAGATGTTAAGCTGACCGAGGTCAGCGTTGCTGAGCCAAGCAACCTGCGGTCTCCTCTGCCGTCAGAGCTGCGCAGCCACGGCCTCAAGGGCAGCATGGACAAGGAGCAGGAACAGCACCCTGTACGTAAGAGGAGCCAAACGCTTGGACATTTGGCTCCTCTCATCCATCTAGTCATCTGGCAGCCCACCTCTTGCAGGAGTCAATAGCTTTGGGAAAAGCATCAAGCTGAGCAGATGCAACGCCCATAGTACGCCCATTCCCTGCTTTAGACAGCCTGATGGGAAACTCCGCCTGTACACTCGTATTTAATAATCCTTGATGGTCGTTTCTTCCACAGATTTGTCTAATCACTTCTGAGCTCATTTAGCTCTAGCATTTGCTATCTCCTCCGGTAATAAATGTCACTGTTTAATTACATGCTACACAAAAGAGTAATTCCTTCTGTTTTAAACATGCTACCTGATTATTTTGCTTGCTATCCCTCAGCTCTCGTGTTGTCGGAGAAGATCCATTCCCTGTTCACCTCTACCATGAGGCTCAGGATTTTAAAAGCCTCTGTCATATTGCCCCTTCTCGTAACAATTTTCCAAGCTGAAGAGTTTTGGTCTAATCTTTCTGTATAGAAGATACTCCAGCACCATCCTCATCATCTTTCTCTGGACATTTTTTAGTTCTAAAGTTTAGTTCCTGGGACAGGACGAGCAGCTGCACACAGGATTCAAGATATTCCCTTCTTGCATGTAGAAGTGCACCACAGATTCAAACAAGAGTGCAAGGACATTTTCTGTTTTAGTCTCTATTCTGTTCCCAGCAATTCCCCAAATCCTGTTAGCCTTGTTGACTGTCACTAAGCAATCAGCTGGCATTTTCAGGAGAACTATCCAGAACAAAGCCTGAGTGAGAACAGCTAATTTAGGGCCCATCACGATGCATGTATTTTTAGTGTTGTTTCTCCCCCTCATGCATTACCCTGCGTTCAGCAACATGGAATTTTACCTGCCATTTTTTCAAGCTGTCACTCACCACCATGGGATCTTTCTGCCAATCTTTGCAGTCAGTTCTAACGATGACTATCCTGACTAACTAAATGTCATCACCAACCTCTCTCATTTCACTCTATCCTTTTTCTGGACAGTTAGGAAAATACTGAACAACCCAGGCCCCATTATGCATTCCTGTTTAACCTGTGACATTTCTCCATTGCGAAACCGTATTCCTACTTTTCTGATAGTCCATCTAGCTGGACACTACCAAAAAGACTTTGTTTCTTTAAGAGCTCCTGTTAACGGATCTAATCAAAAGCTGTTTGCAATCCAAGCACACCCAAGCAGGAAGCGGGTCACCTTATCTACATGTTTGTTGACTCCTCTGGAAAACTAGACGTACGAGGCATGAATTCCCTCTGCAAAAGCTGGATTGACTCTTCCTCCTCATACTCAGCCATCCCACCACAGTCAATTCTTCAGCTCACCAGTGTCTAGAGAGACCAGTCAATGGTGGGAGCAGACATCACTAACCATCGTGAGCAGCTGTCTACAGTGAGGACAGCCGAACCAAGGAGGTAGAGGCATAAATGCAGCTCACAAGCAGCTTGTCTGCTACAACACGTGCAGCTGGTACACAAGCTGCTAATGCACACCAGCCGACTCACAGCTGCCTCTCGTACATGAGACCATGCAATGGGGGCCCCGAAAGCACCCTGTGCATGAACAGATCCAGCACAAGGAGCAGTGCTGAGGGTAAAGGCAGGGGCCTTCTGCTGGAAACGGGAAAGAGCCTCAGGCTAGCACGGGTAAGCAATAGAGAACATGAGTCGTGCCTTCTGACCAGATGAAGATGCTGGTATGAGGCTCAGGAGCACCGGGGAGGCGCAACATGGGATTAACACCAGCTAACAGTGTCACAGCTCGTCGCGGCGCCAGGCCCTCTGCCCACCAGTGCCCAGCTCCATTGCCCTTGCTATTTTCAGAGATCTTTCATATCAAAAAGCAAGTGACTGGCAAATTCAAGGGCATCCTCCCGCTGCAGGCATAGGTCACAACAGAAGCCCAGCCATAAAGACAAGGTTGCAGATGTGCAGCGAGTAAAGGGCACTGCCCGACAGCCTCAGATGCCCTGCCGTGGAGAGCAAGAGCTCACCGGACGCCAGCACGCAGACCGCCCTGCCTTGTACCGTCAACCTGGGGACTCCTCTTCTCCCTCCTGCTGCTCCCCTTGGCCAAGGTGAGGCTGGGGCAAGCCAGGTTCATGCCAGCAGGGACATGTCAACTGCACCGGGGCCAAAAAATTCCCTGCTGCCATTTACAGACCTACTGTGGCCTCTCTGTACTGTTCAGGACAGGCGCTCAGCAAAGATTTTGGTCTCAGCCAGATGGGAGCCAGGCATGGGAAAAGATATGTTAGAAATGGTGGTGCTGACCAAGCAGGCCACATAGGAGAGATCTGTTGCTGGATTCGCAGGACAGAGCCCAGGAAAGCGCTCGTGGTGCCACCTCCCCCGGAGGGCACAGCAGCGCCGGGCTCTCGTCGTGCCACAGCCGAGCGACGATGACGACGAGTGATGCTGCAGAGGGAGCAGACGGGGGCAGACGCCCTCCCAGCGCTGCTCCCCAGCTCCCCCATGCCCAGCTGGGGCCAGCGGTTCGTTCCCACTGAAGCTACCTGACTCAGTCTGTGTCTGCAGATACCCGTTTCCCTGCCATTGCCTTCTCAGATACTCTCCAGAAAGAGTCAAAAAGACAAGAAAAAAAGCCGGCTGTTGTTTTCCTAACATCCTTCCCAAGGAAATGCCTGCCACTGGCATCTGTGATATGGCCTGGGTATATCCAAGCTAAGAGAGGCCACCAGCAGCAGCAAATGCTGTCACACGCGGTTAGCGGGGACCCTCTCGCTCAGCTGACAGCCCTCCGGCGTCGGGAGGCTTCCCGGTACTCACAGTACTCGATGCCCAAGACGATGTCTCGGAAGTAGAGCCGGGCCTGCTCCTCGCCGAAGGGCTGCTCGCAGGGCACCTCCATGACGGGCCTGCGAGGAAAGGAGGAGGCAGAGTAAGCGAGGGCTCTGCAAGGCGGCAGCAACGCTCGTCCCCGGGGGGGTTTTGAGCTCCTCGAGCCATCCTGCACCATCGTGGCCCCGTCTCCCAAAAGGACCTGGATCAAGCAAGGCTTGATCAGATCCCTGAGCCAGGACCTGCCTGTCGGAGAGCTCGCTCCCTTCCAGACCCTGCCGCAGCACCAGGGCTGCTCCGGGGACGTGGGGACGTCACTGAGCTTTTCCCCCTGCTGCGCTATGGAGGGACCCACCACCAACAGCGCCGAGCGCTCGGGCCTCGGTCCCTCGCGGCTGCAGCTCGTAGCAAGCCCCAGTTCCCACTGACGGCACCGGGAACGGCGCGGCTACGGCCGCCCCGAGAGCAGGGCTGCCACCCGGACCGGAGCGCGGGCAGCCTTTCCAGACACGGCAGCCCCTGGGCTAGCGCCTGGGCTAGCGGTGAGCCGGGCTAGCAGCCAGGCTAGCCCCCAACTGCCCCCTTCCGCCCGCGCCTGCCGACAGCCGAGGGCAGAGAGGCCGCCGGGGCTAGTCAGCACCTCCTGCCCGCCGGCGGCTGACAAGCGGGAGCCCAGGACTTCACCGGACCGGGGGTTAATCCTGCCTTCGGTTCGGCAGCCCAGCCCTAGCCTTGCATTTGGATAGAGCTCAGCGGCTCAGGCTGGATTTAAGCGAGATGCCGTCGTTGCGAGCCGAGCCCTGGCCGAGAACGGCCCATCGCCAAAACCGGGCGCTGGGGCCCCCAGGGGCAAACCCTCCCCGGAGTACTTCTCTCTTGCTGCCATTTGAGAGACCACCTTCGTTTCCCATTTGCATTTTTCTGCCACTGCCTTCCCTCCCTTTTTACACAGGTTTTTCGGCTGCTGAAGCCGGGGAGGAGCGACGCGAGCAGCAGGACTGGCAGAGCCGCTAATGGAGGCTAATTGCCTTCGGCTGGAGCGGGCAGGCTGCGCTCGGCCGAGCAGCACACTCCCCGGCCCGGCTGATTATAGAGGCTTTTTCCTCCCCTCTCCAAGGGGGCAGTCATCAACCCGGGCCCCAGGGAGATCGGGGAGCCCCTCGCCAGCAGCCCGCTGGAGCTGCAGCCCGCGAGAGGCTTGCTCACGGGGCCGGAGAGAGAAACGAGCCCTCTGGGAACCTGCCCCGAGCGCAGCTCTCCCGACCTCGCTCTGGCCCTGCAGAGCCGCAGACGCAAAAGGCAGCGAGAAGACTCCCGCCGCCGTACTGCCGCTCCTGCCCCGGAAACGCGCGCCGCCAAGACGGCCTCCCCCAGCACAGGAGGGCTGGGGGTGAAACGAGGCAGCGGGGGGCAAGCAAACACTGCCGTAACCTCGCACCCTCCGGGCCACGGAGGTGGCCGCCACCCCAGCAGAGTTCTCCCGAAACACTCTTCTTCCAGGCACCCGATAGGGAAAATGGCACCACGTCTGTCTTCTGGATCGAAGCCTGACACCAGGCTACGTCCTCCCAGCCTGGAGCCGCTGAGATCCGCCGCATCGCCCCAGGCTGCCACAGCGCAACGCAACCTCCGCTGGAGGCCGTCTCCTCGAACCGCCCCGCCGTACGCGGCGCACCTCCTTCTCCCACAGCGAGCTAACGAAGAACACCGAAAATTCCAACACAAGAGATCCCAGCAGGGCTACTCACCCTTTCCTCAGGAGGTCAAACACTGCAAGAAAAGGAAATCAAAGCGTGAATGAATTGGAGAAGAGAGAACTGGCCTTACGCATTTTCAGTGCCTACAAAAAAAATCCCTTCCCATACCTGCAAAATCGACCCCTCTCCTCCACTTGCCTCTTTCCCTCCCCTGTGATGAGGACACCAGGGGATGCAAAATGAAAATATTCCTCTCTTTAGCAAAGACAAACATCCCTGCTTCCCACCAGCTCCAGGCAAAGAGACAGTGGGTGCTAATTCGCCAGCTACTCTGCTGCTGCTCCCAGCGGCAGCCCTCGCCCATGTGAGCGCTGTCCGATTCGGTACGTTCACACAGGGGGCTTGGTACAATATTCCTGCTAAATTGCTGACACCGAAAGAGATGCTGCAAGAACACGTTGCTCTATTTCTGCTGCTCCAATCAGCGGCAGAGCGGCATGGCTATCGAAGCAGTAAACACTCCTCGGCAGGTGCTATCGGAGGGGAATTATTGGCACGAGTTCGGATTTGTGAAGCAGGTAGAGCTCCTGTGTGTGATTAGGGGTTAAATGGGTTTGCCCTGGGCCTGGGTCAGCAGCAATGTGTTGCTCTGCTCCTTCACGGAAGTCCACAGTCTCCCGTGGTGGGGTTTTAGGATACAGCGTTTGGCAGTAACGCAGGCTCCGCACAGCGGTGTGCGCTGATGAGAACCACGCTTGAGGAGTCTGCTGAGGACCTGCCTCTGACTCGCCCTGCAAAAGTAAGCGGCCACTTAATGTCGCTCAGCCTCTGCTCAAGGGAAGCCTAGAACACCCAGCAAGAGCACCCGGGGCCAGGCCCTGGGTTGGGGTCCAGACTCTGGAGGGGGTGTCCATTGCCATGTCCCTGAGAAGTACAACATGATCCCGCTAAAGATCCTGGCATCAGATGTGTAGGTGCAACCAGCGCTGCTTTTAAGAGAAGGATCTGCCATTATCCAGGAAAAGACCTCTTTTCTTACGAATTAAGTGATTCCTTGCGCCTTCCAAGAAATCCTAGTGGAAACCCCAGAGCAGTGCTGAGCACATACAGCTCCTCTCGCTGCAGAGGCAACTGCAGGCAGGAGCTTAATTTTCCTGCGTCCCGCTGCCTGAACGGGACGCCAGGCAGAGCGCAGAGGCGGCAGAGGGGGACGGGGCACGGATGACGTGGCCGCAGCCGGCTGCTCGGTACCAGGCACCGGTGCCACTGCCCCAGGACTCCCAACGGGAATGAGAGAGTCCCCACTTGTCCTACCGCTATTGCTGCCATTTCTGGGACTGTTACCTTGCTCCACAGGGACAGCTCGTGCTTCTCTTTTCTACAGCTTTCTGAACTGCCTCGTGCATTTAGTGGCGTTCAGCAAAAGCGCACATTTCCTCATCTCTCCTCCTGTCCATCCCCAGCGCTTCAGGCTTTACATAACGGCCTCAGCTGCCCTCCCCACCGCGCGTGTGCTCCAGCCTCGGCTGCCGCACCGCCAATGCCACCAGCACGCTGCCAGGGCTTTGGCCAAAAGGGATAAGTGGCCTTTCAAAGGCAAACAAACTCATTTGCAGGCAGTTTCAAAAGCATCCTGTAATTATTGCAGGAGAAACAGCGTTTGAGCCCGTCTCAACAAGAAACATTAGAGGGAGCAGAGCTACAACGGGGTTGGATGTCCCCCTCCTCTGGCCCATCTCAGTGCCTCTCGGGCCTGAACCTCCAGGCTTTGCCCAAATCTGGAGTTGGACCGTGGCTGGCACTTCAAGGTTTGTGCAGGAGGAAGATGAGGTGGATGGAAATTCCCCACCCTTTGTATGAATGTGTAGGTCAGCTGCAACCTCCAGATTGGACACCCAGCAGTAGGTCTGGACCAAGAGGCCAAATGCAGCAGCGCAGCTGTCTTAAGAGGTCCAAGGCTTAGCAGGAAGGTGAGCATGTCCAGAGATGTCACTAGGGGCACCTCTAGACTTTGAGTCACCACCTCTATCCATAGGCTACAGGAAGAGTCCAGAGAGACTAGCTTCACACCAGGAGGAGAAGAAACCCTCTGGTTCTGTTAGTACATAATGACTCACTTACCCATGTACAAGTTGTCCTCTGCAGGATCATCAAGGACCTGTAGGTGATAACAGAGATAAGTGGAGAGGGAAGAGAGAGAGAGAGAGAATAGGAGGGAAAAAGAGACATTTTTCTTCAAAAAACATTTTACAGCTCCCTGTACACTCTGTTGAGCAGCAGAGCATGAAGAACGACTTAGGCTAATATCCAGAGACTCCTGCAGAGAGGGAGGTTTTTGAAAGACACAGATTTTCTTGTCTCCAGAAAAACCTGGGCTTCTGCCTATATTTAGAGAAACTGCTCACAAACAACAGCACTTCTTGTCCTAGTCTGACCCCAGCCAATACTGAAAACAGCTCTGAAGCCCAGCGTCTGTGCACCTTCCCAGGCCTTGTGTAGACAAAGGTTTCACTGATCAAAGCTAGCCGCTACCACCAGCGCACCCAGCTGCTGCCTTCTCGCGGGTCCACCACCCCACGGACCAGGGCAAGAACATCAGTTTGCCACATGTGATTTGTGTCCCTGCTTGGGGTTACCAGCCTCAATTCTGAACCACTGTTCTAAACCAATTTTGGCTGATGTGGGGGCAGTCGAGGAACGATCCTCTTGTAATATAAACAAGATTTACTTCAGTGTAGCTTGGGGTGGAGACGCTCATGGACACACGTGGATCAACCCTGCTTCCCACCTGCACACCCTCCCGCACGGAGCACGGGAAGAGTGACGCCCTCAAAGCAAACATGTAGGCTGGGATTTTTAAAGATCTCTAGGATCTGGGTCTGCCAACTCCTATCACCTTTTGCTCACCGGAACAGCACCCGACTGCTTCCCCTCCCCTTGTTCGCGCCCTTAGACACAGCCCTTGCCTCACCTCTATCAGTTTAACGACGTTGACATGGTCCAGCTTCTTTAAGATGGCTATTTCCTGATAGACTCGGTCTAGCGGTGCCATCGGCTTTGGCTGCTCCCCGGAGGCTGCTTTTGACCCTCTAGGAGGAGGCCGACCTGCAACCGCAACAACGCGGGATGGGGAAAGAGCTCGCTTCTCAGCAGCACCCTCGGCATGCAGGAACAGACGGCCACCAGCCGGGCGCTGAGCGAGCCCAGGGCCTCTGGTGCCTGACCCCCAGGCGCAGTGCGGGGCAGGGACGGAGGCACCCTGACCTTCTCCGTCCCCATGGCGCTTTTTAATGTCTGACTTCTCAGGGATTGCAGTAACTCCTGAACTGACAACACTGGTGATCAGTAACTCCAAGAAACGGGCAGCAGAGCCAGACCCCCCTGAGAGATGCCTCCAGCCGTTCTGGAAGATCTCATCACCTCCTCACCATGCCAAAGTGTTCAAGTCTCCACCCTGAGCAGAGCTTTCCAAGCCCCCACCCAGGTCAGCTCCTGCTGGCTTCCAGCCTGGCCGTCTGCCATGTCCCTTGGCCCTGCCACCAGAGCCAGGTGCCGTTGGAGGGGGTAGGAATGCTCCCAGGAGGAGAGGGTCTACTCTGCCTAGCTTCCAGCATTTAATTAGGCTTCCTGGATGGTGGGCAGGAAAGAGCCAGCACTTCAAAGAGACTCAGAAGATCAAAGCTGGGAAACCTAATTACCAAGTGCTTTGAATTTCCCTGTGTTCATGCCTGTTCTTTCAATACCCACGGTGCTTCAACTCGCCCCCCAGCTACGCAGGCGGCTTTCCAACGAGGCCGCGTGCTGCAGCCCTTACGTGGGCAACGCTTCTATGGGGAGATCTGCCTGGCTGAGGACAGCAGGCAGACCTCTAAGTGCGAGATACCCACGTGGAAATCCATACTGCTTCAACAGCTTCTTTTTGGAGAGGACTTTCATAGCCTGAAGGAAGAAGAAAAAGCAGTGTTAAAACTGAACGAGAGCTGAAGAACGCATCGCAGTGACCTTGGAGTATGCTGGGCATCAGGGACCGGCTCAGGTCTGCCCTCAACCTAGGGAAGAAGTCCTCTTGTTCACGACGGGTGCCGCAGACATAACAGAGACACACAAACAACAACACAGACTTTCTTAAAGGCAGTGTTAACCTCTCCTTTCATTCATCTTCTTACCAAAAAAATAAACCTTTTTGATTTATTTTTGACTGGACAAAGAAAAAGGAGCCCAATTTCTGCATTTGGGACAGGAGGTTCAGGAAAGAGACAGGTTCCTCTAGCTGACCTCTGTGGACCTGTTGCTTGGCCCATGCTCAGCCTGTGCTGCAAGTCGGAGCAGCTTCAGGGCTGCTTCACCTCATGTTTTGCTTTGTCAGAGAAAGCAAAAGAGCCAGAGCATCACGACCTCATTGCTAACACCCCTTCTGCCCCGTAAAGCCTCTTTTGGGCTGCCGGAGAGACCAGAGGACCTGCAATGCGAACCAGCACCGTGCCCAAGACCATCGGCGCGATGCTTTCAGGGCAGCAGCAGAAGCAGAGGAGAGCAGCCCGGCGTGGAGCGCGGCTATGGCACCAAGGGAAGCGGATTCCTGCCCCCGGCTCCCTCCCTCGCAGCGCCGTGAGCCCCGGCAGCTGACATGCGGGCAGGGGGCCGGGGAGATCTCTTCTGCCATCCCCGTGGCATTAACGTAATGGCGAAAGGCAATCTGAATTTCATAAACGATCTCCGTGCCTCCATCTGCTCTGCGCGCTAGCAGCCTTTCTGAGGGCCACTCCAACGTCCCCGAGCAGCCCGGCAGGCAAATATTTCATGAGCAACCAGCTCCTGGCACGATTTGCTTAGGAAAACAGCCTGCGCTCCCGGGGTGGGGATGGTCGCGCTCTCCTTCCCTGGAATGGGTCGTTACTCCTGTTAATTAAACATCCCTATTTGCCATTCACGCTGGAGTGACCCCTGTGAAACACAATTACTCAAGGACTCCCGCAAGACGCAGGCAAATGCCAAGGCATTTTGCCGTGACACCGCGGAGGCAGGCTCTGCTACCGGTTACTGACACTTAGAGCAGGGACAGGTCACCGAAACCATCTCATCAGGCTCCTTCTCCGGCTGTTTGTCCTGGCAGCAGGACCGCTGCGCACTCCCAGGATCCTGCCCGCCCCACGCTCCCGCTCCAGCCAGGTTCACAGCTCGCCAGAATGACTGTTAGTTTTGGTACCGATCCAGTGAAATCCTCTGGATTTGCACGGGTGTAATTGAGAGGAGAACCTGGCTCGCCATGACACAACTGTCCATCCTGCTTGACAGCTCCGGAGCCAGCTGCTGGGAACGACGGTGTTGAGAGACGGGCTCGGGAGCACTTAGCTATCGCTTAGCACCACGCTGTGCCCCATACAGGCAGCTAAACGATTCGGGGTCTGCGGAAAGGGGATCCAAGACGTGCACAACCACCTCCAAGGAGAGCCAGGCCCAAGCCTGGAGGACTTCCTACACTGCCCACTTTTACCCCTCCACACTGAAGATTTGAGGGTGGTGGTGGGGGGAAATCAAAAGAAATTCATAAACCTATTTCTCTCTCAACCAGCTCCAGCCAGGGAGAAGGTTCCCCTTTCTCCAGTCCCACCCTGAAGTCCTCTCCCCCCTCCGGCACACAGAAAGCGCTCGAGCTGCAGCAGTGCTCGGGCAACCCAGGCTGAGGAGCCAGAGCATCACCCCCAGCGGTGCCTCGTCCCCCCAAGGGACAGCTCGGAGAGGCTTTGGGATGCAACAAGGTACGGGAGGAGGCCACCGGGGCGATGGGGAGGTGCAGGCGAGCTGAGCTCCCGGCGCTTCCTCCGCGGCCGCAGCGCTGGGACACGCTTGCTTCCAAGCGCCGGTAGCTGCTATTACACAAGCAGGGCCGGATCAGCCAGGCCGGGGGAGTTTCCCACCGCGCCGGCTGCACGGCTGCAGCTTCCTCAGGAAAAGAGGGAGCCCAAGGATTTCCGCTACGCTCGCCCTCACGCACGTGGACGCGGCGTGACGTCCCCTCGCGAGGCCGCGGGGGATGGCGCGCCTTCCCTCGATGCACGTGCGTTATCCGCGCTTGCTGCTCCCTCCCTGGCAGCCCGGAGCCAAGGGAAGCGGCTTTGCGAGGACGTCCAAGGGAAGGGCAGCCCGGCTCACGGGAGAGGAGGGGTGCTCGGGGCATGGCAGCGAGTCCTCGAGTTGGCGTCCTGCTTCCAGTGACAACAACGGCAAAGCGTCCCTTGTTCCAAGACATCCGTACACTTAGGATGTCGCCTTACTTGCTAACGGAGGGACTTTGACCGCGAGGGACCCGGAAAACCCGCGCACGGTCCCACTCCCCGGGAACTCGGGAGCGGGCTATTGCTCAGCTAGGCGTGCGAGTAGCCAGGACAACAAGAATTGGGTGGGAGGCATCTTGTGCTTGGATGTGCTGGGGTCTAAAAGCGCTCAAGGGCCACCTGAAGCTCCTTCTGCCCCAGGGCATTCGCCACAGCCCTTTGCTGTGTGGATTCTCCAGGGGCTAGTAAGGTTTAGGCTGGCTGTTGCCACATTTTCTTCAGCAGCAGCACTTGATTCAGCTGTCTCTTGTCATGAACTCGGAGGAACTTCTCCCCGTCACTGAGACTTGGCAGCCCTCAGTGCAAAGGGTGTTAGGTACGAACACATGGGCAGCAGAGAGCACAATCACACAAACCTTGTTTCTCAGGAAACCAGACTAAAAAAGAGAAACCCACCGACAACCTGCAATGCCATTGCTTTTTTCCAGAAGCAGCATAACAAATGTCCATCATAACCACTTTTCTTTGCAAGCTGATTTAGAGACTGAGAATTGGATGGAGCCTGACCCGAGGCATCGCAGAATCAAATCCCATCGGCGCAATGACTCTGGACAAGATCCCTGGCCGGACACGTTTACCTTCGCTTTTCATTTGCTGCTCCACCGCAGCGCTTGGCTTTTTTTTCCCCCTACTCACTGCTAACAAATCTCCTGCAAACTGGGACACTGAAGCCCTTCCAGGTGCGCAGGGCTCCTCGGCAGAGCGTCCCGAGCGTGGCTGTGCCGACCTCGCCTGCGCCAGCCGCCGGGGCCGCCGCGTTCGCAGCCGTGGGGCTTCCTCCTTGCAAGGCATCTGGGGCCGCACGCTCGGTGCTGCGAGCTCCGTGTCCCCGGGATGCTCCCTGCAGCCGCGATTCGCAGCCCGGCACCGCACTGCGGCCGGGCACAGCCACGGCGGATAAGGCTCTTGCAAGCACTTTCTCTTCTTTCACGGAAGATAAAAACCAGAAAACAAACACAACCCCTTTACGTTTTTCCCAGATGTGGTAACCAGCTTTCCCCCCCCACCCTTGTTTCAAGAGTTTTTCCTAATCCTTCACCAGCTCCAAAACTCATTAAAGCAAAGGAAATCTTTCCATTCACTGCGCTCTCCCTGCGGTGGCTCTTAAGGGTTTGTCTAGATTAGGAAGAGAAGGGAGGATTAAGCAGGGGTTAGCAAACACGCAGCAGGCTAACCTGGACGCAGGCTTTCACTGCTGGCTTTGGCTTCCCTGTTGGCTGTCCCCGGCATTAACCCGCGCCCGGCGCTAGCCCGAGCCTGGCTGCTCTGCCGCCCAGGCACAGATCCCATGCTCCCCCCGTGCAGCCACCGCCGAAAGCTTTCGATTTGCAAAGAAAAAATAGACCTCCAGCCAGAGACAACCGCGATGGGTCCCCGCTTTGTGCCGCCGCTCTGGGCGCTCCCTCGCCGGCCGCGGGATGGATGCAGGGGGGCCCCGGCTGGCACCTGCCCCTCGGCCCCGCTCTCAGTGCGACCGAATCGCCAGCTCGGGGGCACCGGAGGGAGCGCTTGGAGGCAGCAGAGCCGTCAGAAACAGCAAACGCTCCAGCGCGGCATGCAAGTCAGCTTGGAAAGCACAAGCAATGGAAAGACTCGTGGTTCCCTGTGCTTGGACAGTTTCAGGGCACCTTTTCATGGATTTTTGCTTCCATCCATCATTTCTAGAATATTTCTCCTGCAGTTTCATGCCAGCTGGAAGCGCGGAAGGGCTACCGATACTGCAGGCATGCAACCCTCCCGCCCCAGGTCCCTCCAGCCTGTTACAACCATCACAGATTTGAAATTTGGGGAGGAAAAGCTAGCTGGGAGGCAGCGCGGCTCTTTGTAACTGCTCTTAGCAGCCTGGGAAGGAGCACGCTGCCTCCAAGGGCGCTCCTGCTCCCCGGGGCGCCGGGACCGGCAGCTCTGCGCAGGGGGAGCCTGCCCAGGCGCTCTGCCGGTCCCGTTTTCCTCCGCCCAAGGCCAATCCAGCAGAGTGGCAAAATGGCTCGTGCCGGTGCCGGACACAGCGGGGAGACGTGGAGGGGCCCTTTCCTGGCTTCAGCTCAGCAAAGCGTTAAAAGCCAAGGTTTCGCCCCGGTGCCGTGCAGGGCAGAGCTCAGAGCACGGGGAGACATCCCACAAGGGGCCACGATGCGGCGTGCCCTCCGGCTGGGCTGGGTTTTCGGCATCTTGCTGATAAACCCCTCCTCGGTTCCTTGCAGAACCTGCCTGCGTGTCGCCAGCTCCTCTCTGGAGTCACAGCGGGAGCCGAACGCCACCACCCAGGCGCCTCTAATTCCAGGTGACCCGTCTCATAGCTAGCAAACATCAGGACGAACGGGCGCTCGGCGCCCGCAGCCGCCTCCGAGGCTCCTGCGCGACCCAGCCGCCGGCTTTCCCGCCCGCGCCGCCCCGTGCCCGCAGGCGGGTTGCGTTCCTCGCCCGGCGCGAACCGGAGACGCCACGAGGCGAGCGGGGAGCGAGGCACTTACGTAGTACTTGTCGTCGTTCTCGTTGTAGGCCAGCTTCACGACGCCGTAGGAGCCCTGCGAACAAGCACAAGCCGCGGTGAGTCCAGCGGCGCCACCGGCCCGCTCGCTGCTCCGGGCAGAGCTCCGGCGACGGGGGGAGAAAAAACCCGCCACGGTCCGTGCGAGAGCACCTTCGGCTGGGAACCCCTCCATCCTTGTCCCGAAAGTGCCGTGGCCCCGTCCGCAGCGGTGGCGGATGTCCAGCCGCTGCCCGGCTCAGCCCTCTGCAGAGCTGCGAGGGATTCGCCTCCGAACCCCTCCGTGGCTTTTAAACACGGACCAGGACTGACCTAGCAGCTGCTTCATGGATGTAAAGCCTTAACTTGTCCTGATGGGGGACCAAGCACCCTGCCCTGTTTTTTTGTTTTGTTTTGGGGGTTTTTTTGTTGTTTTTTTTTTGCTTTCCTGGCTTGTATTAACGCAGCAAAGGCATCAGCGTTACATTTGGCGAGAAGCACCTTGAAAGGAAGCCAACTCATTCACCTTCAGAGGGAAGGAAAATAAATTTAGACTTCAGAGGAAGCAGTTCCAGTTTGACCTTGAGCAAAGCTTAGTCATGCTAATAGGGCAAAAAAAACCAAAAAACCCAAATCAAAACAAACACCCGTTTCCCAGTGAGATCCCTCGGGCCGGCACAGCATTTTCCTCTGTATTCGCGTGCACGCACGCAGCTTATTTTCTCGAAACCCCCGAACTCCAGCCACGTACCTTGCCTATCTCGCTCTGCAGCTTGTACTGGTTTAACTGCACGCAGTCCTGCGGGGCAAAAGGAGAACAAAGTTAGAGCATTGGTAGGAGGAAATGATCGAGCTCGAGTTGGTATCAAGTCGAGGCGAAGTGCCGACTGAAGAAATACTAAACCTTATTTAAACTATTAGCCATTAAGCTGTAAGCACTGCATTTTTCCAACAGCTCCGGACAAAGCAGTCGTAGGCTGAAGTCCGAGGCTGTCGGCCTGGGGTAACCCTAGAGGCGCCCAATGCACCGGCCTTACGCCAGGTTCAGCCCCGCGAGCCTGGCGGCAGCATCTGGCCTCTTTGCAGGGCCAGACCCGGGATTTAAGAGGAAAAACGCCCGCCCCGGCTCAGCTCGGCTCAGCGGGGAGGGACGGGGCTGCGGCAGGCTGGCCAGCGCGGCCAGCGACAGCCCCGCGAAGACGCGGAGCTACCGCGAGGGGCCGAGCAGCAAGGTGTAACCGGTTCATAAATCCCCATCTTCCTTCCTCGGCAGGCAACCGGGCTGGGCAAGGAGCCGGCGCTCGCTCGTCGGCACGCTTGGAGCGGCTCAGGCTGAGCGACGCTCTGCTCGGGCCCTGCTCCTCGCAGGGGACGAGCTGCGCGCAGGCAGCGGGGGCAGAAAAGCGCCTGCACGCTCCCGTCCCGCGGCGCGGGCGCCAGGCGGTCATCAGACGCCGGATCCGCCGTTCGCTTTAGCGTTAGGCTGCATAAAGAAAACTCGCTGTAGCAAAAGCACTGCTGCTTCATTTCGCTTGGAACTGACCCCTCCGCCTTCATTAATTAAGGAAAAAAGAAAACGCCGGGTGCCCCAGAAGCCGGGTGGGAGGACGGCACCGCGAGAAAAGCACAACAGGTTAAAAACAGCAGCAGCAAAAAGATTCTACGTAGAACAGTGTTTGCACCGACCACAAAGGTGCAAACCAACTTCTGGCTTAGGAAACGGTAAAGCCCAGCCTGTCAGGTGCCGGGAGATACGCTAAACTGAGAGGTCATTTTATTTTTGCCCCACTTCTTATATCCTTTCTCCAGGCACCCCCTATTGCTATGTGCTTGCTGTCAGCGGGGTTGGGCTCCGGCACCGTTCGCCGAGTCCGCGGGGCTGTATTCCGCGAATGGAAGAACAGAGCCGTGACACACCGACGGGCAATAAATACAGAGGCAGTTTCCAGGGCCAGCGGGCTGCCTTCGCCCGCTCTCGCTTCCCCGGGAACCGCGGGTCTGGAGGTCAGGCCTCCCTTTCACCAGCTTCCACCAAACGGATGATAAAAAGATGAAGAGAACCATTCACAGCACTAAGACATTTTTGTGGGTCTGTTGGTCTTACTGAAAGGAAAACAGACCCTGCGGAGCGCGTCTTACCCTGGCGGCATGCCTCAAAAAACCGAGATGCGCTCCCATTTTGCTGGAGCCGAAGCGTCTGCATTTTCCCACGCCTGCCCTGCGCACACCCCGCTACCGCGTAGGGAAAGAAGGGTGCACCACGGGTTCGGCAGCCGGCGAGCCCCCGGCTTGCACGACCTGCACGGTCGCTGGCTCGCGAGCCACAGATCGAGGTACCGGAGCGATTCCCAAAAGCTCTTCTGGATCCCAGTTCCAGCCCCCTGGCTCCCTGCTGGAGACTCCCGGGCTCCTCGCCAAGCGATCCCAGCGCCTCTTCCAGGCCAAAACCCCCCGTGGTCTCGGACCGGCTAAAGCAGTTTGCTCCTGGTTTAGCAAACGGCGTTTCACTGCGCTGCAGGCGAGGGGGAGCCCCAAACCCGGCGGGATGAGGGAGGGGGGCAGCTCGCGAGCGGAGCCGGGGACGCAGCCTCAGCCTCGCGCCGGGCACCCGGCCCCGGACGAGGCTTTTTAAACCCAATAGTTCCCCCCGAGCCCTAGACCGGGCACTTCTTTAAGAACAGAGCCGATAGGAAACACTGGCACAGGTGGATTAGACTTTCCGCAAACCCCAAAATGCCGCTGCAACCAATGGAAACAGGGACAGGGCAGCGAAGAGGTGCCATGTGCATTCAGCCCGTTATCAAGAGCGTTCTCCAGAGGGGGTGCTAGAGCCCCAGCCTCGCAGCATCCCCCTTACAAGCGACGCTGCTGCGCTGCAGGGCGTATTAGAGCACCGACACGGGAGATGACTTTGGCGCTTCCCCCGCCACGGACCTGAAAACGCCTCCAACGTGAGCCATCACCGTGCAGGAGAATAAAGGAACCGGGAATTTATGACTTCAGCTTGCAAGCACTGGCTTGTCAGGAATACAAGGAATGATTTAAATCTTGATCTTGTTCCCAGCGAAGGAAGTTTTTTTCCACTGCCCTGACAGGGAGAAAGAGCCAGCGGTGAGTAATGTAGCCACAGCAGCATATTAACTCTGCTGCGAGCACAGCGTATAATATCCTTCCAAAGGCACAAACCCATCCATCAGCACTGGGAGCAACAGAAGGAAAGACTGTGACCCAGCAAAAGAAACTGTAAAGCATAAGACCATCACAATGGTTGGAGAAGAAAAACCTCACTGAATTTTATAAAACAGGACTAGATTTTAATGCCTTATTTTTTCATTATCAAGAAAGCAAGTAAAAAATACAGAGAAATTCTAGTGCAATACCATGCATGTATATAAGCAACTATTCTCTTTACTTCATCTTCGAACCGTGCAAATTTCACCAGGGGCACGGGGAACCGGAGAGGTGCAGAGACCCTTTGGTTTCAAGCCTGCAAAGCACATGCACAAGTTTAACTTTATGGTTAAGTGCGTCTTTAAACCTGCTGCCCAGCCTTTCCCCGGCCAGACCCCGGGCAGCCTCGCACAGCGCGTATCCCTGCCGGCTCTGCAAAACAGCAGCGAGGAAACAAGGAAAGGAAAAAACCTGCGATCCTCCCCCGAAGGAGCAGGGAGCATGCAAGCATAGGAAAACCCAGGTTATGGACACAGGGAGGACAAATTCCCCGTGAAAACGCCACGGCAGCAGATCCGCCTCCCCACCGCAGGCTGCGCTTTGCATCGCAGTAAATTTTGCAAATGAGGCAGGAACGGTTTCTGGCGCTGGCTCCTGTCCCGCATCCACGCGCCCCTCGCCGGGCCCTGTGCGAGCACAGCATCGCCCGCAGAGACGGGGAAGCTCTCGGGAGAGCGGCAGGAGCCAAGACAGCCGCTACGGCGGGGCAGCCGGCTTCGTGGTCCGTGCTAAGCAGGCGGGCGTCCCGAGAGCGTGTCGTTAGCTGCTGCTCCTCGCACACACTGTCCACGGGGGCACGACGGCATTCTTGCCCCCCTCCTGCGGGAGCAGAGTCCTCCTCGGGGGACATAACGCACCCAGCTGGGCAAATCCTCCTACAGAGCGTTTCTATTTAGCGCAACCGAGGAGAGCCTGGGGCTGCTCTGCGTGTCTGGCGCAGCGACACCTCCGGCTCTGCTACCCTCCCACGGTGCCTCTCATCGCTGGCTAGAAGATGCCACCTTTTCCCAACGATTTTTTCCCAGGCTTTTCTTAGTTAACCCATCAGGAGGCCCACGCAGGCCCTTCCATCCTCGCAGGTGAGGGAGATGCTGCCCAGCGACGCTCGCCCTCGCTGAGGTGTGCGCTTATCCCTCATCACACCGCTCACCCGAGAGCGGCCCCGCGAGCCCTTTCCCCTCGGCTGAATAAATCGCACGGGATGCCAGGACACTGTCTTTGGGGACGTGTTTTCCATGCAACACCATCGTACCGTATGGCCAGGGGAGGGCAGGTTGTGGCAATACGAAGGAAACGGATAAAAATGGGGATGGGAACACCAAGGACAGGCCCGAGGGAGGGCGATGCCGGGGCAAGGCGGCCCCACGGGCTCCAGGTCTGCGGCACCGCCTCGGTCAGTCCAATTTTCTTTTTTGTATCTTGGCTTCCCCCGCCTGATTCACACCCACATTGCTCTCCGTTCAAACAGCTACGGGTGAAAAGCATGACGAGCCGAGATTTTGTGATGCTTCAAGCACTCGAGGTCAACACAACCAAAATCAAACTAGATTATATGTGCTTTTTATCCTTTCTTTTTTTTTCCCTCCCCTTCCTTGCAGAGAGACTGTATTTCACAGCCCCAGCAGCACCTGCCAGACTTGTTACATTATTATTTGCTTCTCCTGCAAGAAGTGGGATAATTATACTATTGCTTTATCAGAGAGAAACACCTCTCTCTGGGCCAAGTGTTTCTCAAAGATAACATTGTCGAACCCTCTCGCTTTCATCGCAATGTATTTGCCGCTGCTGATAAACGCGGAGCTGAGAACCTTAATGAGATCCTTTAATGAAAAGCTGTCAGCGGACGAGGCTGCTGGGTCCGCTGCAGCGTACGGCAACTGCTCCAGCCTGGAAACAAGGTGCCCCGTCTGCTGGGGTGCATGAGGTGCTACTCAGAAGAAGGGGGAGAAATCCGTGCCACCAAAACCACAAAAATCGATCAGAAATCGCAAAGCCATGGCGCAACAAAGTCCAGAGCCAGCTCCATAAACCCACTGCTGATACCACTCTGCAACAGAAACCTTGAGAAATTGTGCCACCCGCCTGTGCCACCCGCGGGGGCTCAGGGACTGGAAATGGGCTCTGGCTCCCTCCCTAAGTAAGGCATTTCCAAAGGGGGGGACGAGGGGGAAAGAAGAAAGAAATCGGGCTGGCCATGTATATATTTACTGGAAAAATTCTGGCCCTTAAAAGGAGCCAGATTCACCAATCTGAAAATAATTATGAGTCTCATCAATTTGGAGATACACTTTGAAGGACAACATGTGAAAGAAAGCTAGGAACTAAAAGCCACTAATGAAGAAAGAGGTGGTTGAAAGTCAGCTCTAAAATAAATATATGAAAGTAAAAGGCAGGGAAGGGGCATTAGGGGCAGCAGGGAATATAAATTTGGAGCTGTGCGCGGGAGAAAGTCACAGCAGAGAGGAGGACACAAAGTAAGCAGCTCACAGAGGTAAGAAAAAAAAAAAACAGGTTTTTAAAAAACACCCCAAAACAAGTGCAAAATTAAAAGCCTAGTGGTGTAGCTGGCTGCCGGCAGGAGCACCGGCGCTCGCCGTGCCCAACGATGAGCGAAGCGCCCAGGGTCGGCCCGACGGCACGGGGCCCCCCACCCTGAGGCCCGAGCGCCGGCTCAGACAGGGACAGTTCTTCCAGGCAACGATCACACAAGTCTCAAATTAGGGGGCTCTGCTGCAAATGCAGCCCCTCTCCAGCCCTGCTGCAGCTTTGGGCTTTCTCCTTCTCTCAACCCTGACCCCAGGCTGAGTCTTAGACGAGCTGGAAATGCAACTTTTAAATAAAAGTTAATTAATCCTAGGAAAACGAATCAGCAATGTCTGTGGAGGGTTCTTCTTTGAAGAGATGTTTTCCCAAGACAGTATCTTTGATCTTTTCAGGAGAGCTCCGGTTTGAGCACTGCTGAAGATCTCTGAAAGATACGAGTGCAGGGGGCTCCTGGGGCTGGAAAGGGAAGGGCTCCCACCAGCGCCGGGCAGGAGACCTGTCTGCATGGCTGCCCTCGTCCCACATGGTTTTCCCCTTCTACACGGCCAGGAAATCATGACCTCGTGAAGAAAACCAGGCGGTTCTGAGAGACCTGAGGAACATGAGACCTCTATCAGTCCAGTCCCAAAGCATCGCCTCTCCTAGCTGCTGGCACTAGTCGCTTCACATCAGCTGGACAAACTAGCAAGAAGGGCCCAATGATAAAGATGTGGGAAGCCGGGGAGCTGGAACAACTTCACCAGTGATTCCAGAGGGCGGAGAGACCATGCTGACAGCAGGGATGGAGGGACTGGGCTGCCAGGGAGTGGGTGGATGCAGGGGAGAGAAGGGGAACGTGTGAAAGACAGAAAGGACAACTCAGGCAGCCAGGAGAATGAAGAGAAAGTATAAAGCAATTTAGCGTGCTGGCAGGTCTGGGGAGAAAGTCTGGAAAGAGATCTTTTATTCTTCTACCCACTCTTCAAATGACATTTTTCTTGGCTGCCTAAAAAGACTGGAGATGGCAAAGTAAGAGACCAGCACTGTGTTTTCAAAAGCAGCATTTAGCAAGCAGAACCTGCATACTTTCATGGATAAAAGCCCAAACTTTTCAGGTGAGACAAGCTCCAAACACAATGACAAGATCCCCATCAGCATCAGAACACGCTCTCAGATGCTGCCTCTCCCTTCTCCCTGGTGCACATGGGCACCAGTGCACTGCCCATGCAGCAAAGCAGAAGCTGGTTTCACCAGCACCATGGAAAAACCTCTCTTCTCACCATGCCGTCAATCTTCCTCAAATATGGAAGAAAGAAAATCTCATGCAGAAGGCAGGTGTCGGCCTGAAGGGTGGAGGCAAGGTGCTTAACATGGCAACAGGGTGTCACCATCCACCACCCACTCTGGGCACCAGGTAAATCCTGCCGGGGTATTAAAAAGCTCAGCAGCATCTCTCCAAGAACCAGAACATCCATAATTCAGTGGAGAACCGCGGAAGTCAGACCTGTCACATCCCCTCATCCAGTCGCCCCACAGCACATTCCTCCATTACTGCTCCAGATCAAAGCTCCAGGACTCACTGACAGCAAAGCAGTGAACTGCAATTCCTGATATCACCGGAGAGGGAAAGCAGATTCAACTCTAGATCGCTACGGATGAAATGCAGGAAACTTGGATATGCAGCTGTTCCATCCGTCTTGGTTTCCGAGTGATGCCACCGGCACATGTACCACTGATAAAGCATGAGTGCTCATGAACTTTGCTTTTGCAAGACTAACTTACTCTGGTAGCAACTGCCAGCTGGAGCGACGGATGTGCTGCCACCGGAGAGGGACTGACTGATGGTGCCAGATGCTCAATGCAAGGAGAAAGGAGCAGTTTTAGAAGGGCTTTAAACAGATGAGGACTCAGACTCGAGTACAAATGGGTCGCTTGCCTAGAAAAGGTGCTTCAAAAAGTCATTTGCAGAGAGACCTGGAGCAATCCCATGACTGATGGGGTAGATTTTGTCAGAGTGACTTACCAGCCTCCAGAAAACACAACAGCAGCTGCTGCTAGGTACACCATGACCATATTCATCATCACAGGATTATTTTATCCCCTGCGGGACCAAAACTCTCACCATGGAGCCACCGTAACTCTTACAAGGCTTACTTTATCTTATAAATAAGTGTGCATTTTCACAGTCCTTTTGCTGTTTCTTACAGGATACCAATATTGGCCCTAAGAGCCGTAAAGGAAAAGCACCATTCTCAATCTCTCTCCCGCTGGGCCGGCACCACCTCCCACCTCCAGCCAAGCACCAGTCTTGCCTGGCCTCTCCTCCCACTTTCTACTGCGGCAGTTCCCCATTAATATGAATGGCGGCTTCCCACGAACGCAGCTTTGGTAAGCGTCTCTGCAGTGGAGCAGGGCTCTAAAGAGTTATAGCAACATGCACTGCCGCATTTTTTAAATGGTCACAAGAGCCTGCAGCAGGAGCAGGGCAGCGGAGGTCTCTGTGTCTGCGTTTCAGAGCGAGCCTTTGCAGAGGACTGAGTTTTGCATTTCCTTGCAATCCGGAGTGTGCTATAGTCACCTGCTGCCGCAGCTACTCCAAAACAGATCCCGGACAAGCCCCGCGCCCAGCACAGTCAGAGCGCTGCAGGGCCGGACAGCAGACAAGTCATGTACCTTTCCAAGAATTGGCTCCTCTCCCTTCCTGTCTCTCTCATTAAAGCACATGGCTGCGGTCAAGGCAGCTGCGATCTCTGTAGGTCGTTTTCTGCAGATCTTCTCTATCAGGCAGGACCGCCACAACCTTGTCTCACAGCTAAAGGGACTTGCAAGAGTTCCCGGAGCATCATTTGCACAGCATCCTTCCTCTCACATTGAGAAGGGGGAAAAACATGCGCTTCTCTGGAGGGAAGCACTAAGCCACACAGACGTTTGGATCCAGGTCACACTTGGTAACTAACAGCACATGACACCGCCGGGGCAGGTCTGAACCCAGGTCTGGTACTGGGGCAGCAGCCCCAAGACAGGACCTCCTTCAGCCGTCCCAGAGAAACTCCTCTGAAGGAGGGAAGGGGGGGCAAGGAAGTCAAGGTCCTCAGTTCCCACTGCTTTTACAAACCCATACAAATGCTTTAAAGGAAAAAAAAAAAGAAAAAGAAAAAAGGCACTGACAAGAGTAGGAAGCACCAGTGCATTTAAGCTCTTTACAAAATTAAATCATGCTTTAATAATGGCAAAACACAATAGGAGATGCATTATCTCCAGAAGCTTAAATCCATAAAACGCCAGCAGCAAAGCCGCCATGGCTGCTAAACCCCTGAAGAGCACACAGAAAGCAAATCCACTTGTCCACAGCCCTTTCTCCAAACAGCCTTACAGGCTACACGCGCGCCATGGTTGTACAATCTGTCTAAGGAAACAGGGAGTCTTACTGAGCCGATGCCAGGCAGGCGAGGGCTGAGGGATCCATGCATCAGGACTCGGGCTACACCCAGCAGAGGTTTCAGGGTTGGATGTAAAGGTGTCCAGCCACTCCTAGCTCATATAAGCTTATAAGTGTCTACTGTTTTCAGGAATTTCCCCACCACTACCCTTAGAAAAACCAGTGCTTTCAGATTTACTAGCTTCAAAAGGCTAAAGACTCCCATTACCAACCAAGACTCGCCTTACCTCAACACCACAATTACAGTGGAGAACAAGCCTACCTCTGCATCCGAGATGGAGACCCGATTCGACTCTATCGTTGGTCGCCTCATTATACGTGGCGATGGCCCTGTGGCATATGGACCATAACCTGGAGTGTTGCTAGAAGCCAAATAACTTCCTGTTGGTCTTTCCTGAAGAGACAACTTCCTACTTGATAGGACAGGTCTAGTGGGAGGTCTCTTGGGAACATGCCTCCAGTGAGCATCTTCTGGCCCTTGGGAAGGTAGGCGTTCACTCATTCCCACGTCACTGCTGACTCCGTTTCTTTGGATGTCTTTTACATCATCAGAAAAAACTGTGTCATTTTCCTCAGTGGTGTCTTCACCATTTTGGTCACTTCTGTCCGGGCCAGTCACTTCGATGGCTGCCACCCGCTCTGCCAGTTCAGTCTGCGTGTCTTTGCACATGTCTGTGCCTCCATCCACGGCATCGGTGGGAGAGTCCCCCATCGCTGCGGCCGGCTCCCGCGGTTTCAGATGACACTGCAGCGAGCTGCGATACTAGCGCTCACAGATGACACGTGGCACGAAGGAAGCTCTCCATGGACTGTCTAAGAGGAAACACAAACAGGTCACTGAGTGATGGTGTCAGCTCTGCACAAACGTAACCAAGGCACCGGTCTAACTCCTTCTACGACATGGAAGGAAATGAAAGCAGGACACTGGCAGGCTGCGAACAAGTTGCAAACGCCCAGAAGGAAAGGCAAAACCAACCACCGAGCTAGATAAGAAACTTCTACAAGCGATAAGGACGAGGTTTTGTCTGACAAGCAAGAAGTCACACGGATAAGAACTTCTGCTTTCTGTAGCTAGACTGACAGCGAACCAGAGTTCACGGCAAAAGGGAGAAGTACTGCTTCTTAAAAAGAGGGAGGGTAAAAGGTCAAACTTTAGGCCTCTCAGTCTCGTTTAAAGGGTACAACAGCTTCTGCTACGTATCCAAACCCAACACGCATAACAAATCCACAGCCACTTAGGGCTCTACAGTAGTCTCTGGTGCCCTGCGCAGCCCTGGAGAATATCATCGCAATGGCCATGAAGCCACGCCACGGCTCACGACTTGCACACTCTCACTTAATCGCAACATCGCCAACAGCAAAGGCCGAATTTAAAAACAAGTCTGTGGTTCCACGGTCTCCCATGACTGCAGCCTGGGTGCAAACATGCATTAACCTCGGTGTCCACCCCATTTTGAAAAGGCCGCAAAACTCAGAGTCCAACTGAGCAGAAGGACTTTGAGTTAACACAGATCTAAAGTGCCATACAATAGTTTCAGCTACTTAAAACTAGCAGTGAATGCTTAGAAGTCTAAAATGCCAAAGAGAGGCCTAAAATGGGTTGAATAAAATAGACCATGTAAAGCATGGATTTTTAAATTAAGTACATTTACTAAAGATTTAAAGCTAATTTTGGAACCATGGCAATGTAAGATAAATTTATGAGAAGAGTTATAAGGGTAAAACAAATATTTGAAAAGCATTTTTTTGCTGAAAGAGTGTTAGAGACAGGGAAGCTGCTCAATAGGTGGAGGCATCAACCAGTCACATCTGGTTGCACTGCGCCTGTTGGACAGTCCCTTAATTTGGAGGGGCCAAGAATAGGAACTTTCTATTTTAGTTTATTCCAGTAGTTTCATTCAATGCCCAGTTCATTCCAAGCTAAGAAACCAGTTGGCTGCTGTAAAACTCATTTTTGTCTTTCAATCTTTTGCAACGAACCAGGTGTAAGCACACAAGTGACCTACTAACTCTACAACCTTGAAGGACTTGGTGACCCAAGTGATTCAGTTCAACTCATAACAGCAGCAAATGCTTCCTTGGTGGACTTTGCCCTTTTAAATGCTAAACTCAATTTGAGAAAATTACTTTTTCCTTTAGGTATCCAGCATATTTAAGGAGTTGTACTCTGCTAGTGCAAGATAAAAATAAAAGCCAATGCATTCTTTTTGTATTTTACCTCCTACACAATTTGACACATCACAAATAAAAATTCAATAACCATCCATTAAAAAGAGCATCATTGGTTATTTTCACTCATAAAAAATTAAAACCTTGTCTTTTTCAGAAGTCACGTAAATATTGAAATACACTTCCATGGATAGTGTAAAAGTTGTACTCAGTGGCAAATCAACACAGCTTAATGATTACCAGCATGTGCGAATCAGCTTTCAATTTGCAAAAGACCTACAAAACACAAAAACACAACACGGAGGTGAAACTGCTGATTTAAATCACTGTTTCCCGCATGCTAGTTTCAATCTTGATCAAAAACGGCGATTTAAGTCGTCCCAATGCGGTGCAGAACAGGAAAGGGTCACAGGCAACACGTGGCTGCCATCCCCTAATCGCCACCGAAGCCCCGGTGCTGCGGGACGCGGCGTCTAATCTCTCCGCCCGGCTCCTTGGGATGCGGGGGAACCTCAACAGCATCAGCAAGAGCATCCTGCGCTACCTCCACCCAAGTGCTCACCTCCTTCCTTCTCCACCCCGGCATCATCCTCCCCCGTTCTCCTGCCTTTTCCGCAGGCATGTTTTAACCCAAGTGACAGAAATGTCAGTCACTCAAAACAGTAATGAGGTGCTGAGATCGGCTTTAAAAGCATTTATTAAAACTATATTTAAACCCTTCAATCCCAACACGTAAATCCCTGGCGGAGCAAAGATGCAGGTGGTGGGAGGATGCTCCCAGCATGAAGGGACGGGGCACGGGGCTGCGCTTGTCCTGCAAACCCCTGCGCTGCCCGGCAAGAGCCTCCCCTCCGCCCTCCCAAACTCCCAATCATCTACAAGTCACCTGCAAGCCCCGTTACTCAAGCGCCCAAGTGCTTTCTGGAGCTGCCTTTGGCAACATCCCCAGCATCTTCATCCCGCACATCTCCCTCAGCCTCACTAGTCCTGGTCCCGAAAACAAGGCGTCATCCATGAAAAGCAACCACAGCCCCGAGCTGGCTCAGCAATGGTCCCGTCTTTCCACATGTGTTTGCCCAACGTCTGCCCAGGCCTTGCTGCCTGCAAAACACTCAGGGGAGGTTTGCACGGGGGTTGCTCCCGACTCGGGCGGTTCTGAGCCTGCGGAGCCGATTCCCCAGCCCAAGACCTGCGAGGAATCCCTGCGGGAAGCTTGTGCGCTGGGCTATGGACCAAGGTCGGCGCCTCAGCTCCCTGGAAGCACTCGCCTTCAGCAGCCCCGGGGCCGGCTGCAGCCCCCCGCGAGCGCTCCAGCCCGCGCTTTAATTGAAGGGAGGGAGGGAATAAAACTGCTTTAACCATTTAACTTGCACGAGAGAGAGGAGACAGCTGAGTGCATCCTCCGGTAAAGGCGAGCTTAGAGACAAAAGCCTGGCTTTGCTTGTCCTCCTGCAGAGGAGCAAACCCAAGGCTGCTCTTTGCAAGGGCTTCAGCTTCTGGCCAGTCCGGTTCACCTCGCTCTCGGGGAGCATGGGGGGAAAAAAATAACCCCCGACCAACCCAGAGCCACAGTAAAGCTGCTGACCCCCCCGCCTGCTCCCCCCTCCGGCTACAAGGATATTCCCGCAGGCGGGAGCGAGGGGAGGGACGCGTTTGCCTGTGTTGCTATGCGGCTGCCAGCCAAAGCCCACAGATCCCGCACCTGCGGCGAGCAGTTGGGTGCTGCAGCGGCCAGCCCTTCCCCTGCCAACGGAGAGGGGAATGAAAGGAGGAAGGAAAAGAGGGAAGCGTTAGGAAGAGCAGCCGGGAGCACTGCAGCTGGCCACGCTCGTGTTAGGTGCACGGCTCCTCGTCGCCCAGGGCCGGCTCGGGATGCTCCCTGCGCTGGCGCAGGTATAACCACAGCTCCGGCAGCCTGCGTTTCCTTCCGGGTGCAATGCTGGAAATTCAGTCTGGAGATAACTGCTAAGCTTCAGATAAATCCCATAAATCGGGGACCGAGAGGGGGTGTGGAGAAGAGGCAGCTCTGAGCAACTGCGGGGGGCAGGAAGGTCTTTCCCACCAGGAGGGATTCTGGGATAAGCTTCCCACCCCATCACTTAAGACACACATAACCCACACTACAGCTGAATCATAAGGGTTTTCATCTCTTTTTTTTTATGGCTTTCCCCCCCACACCCCCCCGCCAACCTTTCTTTCTTACTGCGTAGGGGAAGGAAAAAAAAAAATCTGAACACCAAAGTCTCTCCTTGCTACAGGTACCGTCACAGACTAGCTACATAAGCAATTCCCCAGATCACAACAAATACATTCTAAAGCATCACAGCAAATACAGTGCAGCTAAAAGTATTCTAAAAAAAATCCTGCAAGATTTAAAGAAATAATTGCTCATCCGTACATCAGGGCTCATTGAGAGTTCTGCTGTTTTGAAGAGTTCCTGTTCAATTAAACTCTCCAAAAGCATGTTGGAAAGCAATGTTTGAGCAAGCAAATCGGTTATGCACAGGCTCAGCTTACGGTGTGTAAAACCCGGTACAAGAAGCAATTATTTATTTCTGCAAGGCAAGAATCTATGGTAGATTCGCAGTTTGCCAGGCTGTAACATAACTGCACCTTGTTATGATGGGAAATCACAGAGCAACAAAGACGCCACAGCCACTTTTGACACGCTCCTGCCGCATCTTTGGGCCTGACGCTCTTCCCCACGATCACTGGTCTGATCCCAAACAGCACCAAACATCTGCTTTAGATGAGAGGATTAGGCTACAGGCATGAACTAAAGCTGGAGACAAGCTTATATGAACAAAATTTACTTACACGCATCTTATTTGCCATTTTTCACATGAGCTGTTCCTCTGCTGCAGGCAGACTGCCACTTCAAGAGCGTTTTCCGCAATACATTTATCAAATGGCTGCACATGTTTCCCGGATAGGCGCCGAACAGAGCACGGCACAAAATACGCTTTTGAAAGGAATACGACTCTGGAGAAAATCTCCGTATTGTATGTGGGAGCAGGAGGCAAGCGAACGTAATTAATTCTGCTGCTCGATAAAGTACTTCGATGCACTGTTCAAAAAATGAAAAATTGTAAATCTAGTTTACTGCCTTGCCCTTCCGTTTGGCCAACTAGAAACATTCTTAAGGAGGAGGACAGGGAGGTTAAGAGACACCGAGTCTCGGCACATTCCTGATTTTGCTGCAGGCTACCCAAACAAATGACTTTATAGCTTCGCCTGTTCCCAGGGTAAGAGGAATAATACTGTCCTCAGGCCACCTCGTTCTGCTTCTGCTCTGCCTCCGAGAACGTATTTGCTCTCTTCCTAGGCCCTACGGGTCTTCACAGTAAAATAAGTCACAACGAATAATAATTACAACAAGTATTTGCATGGCAAATGTCCAAGCAGTCATCTTGTTCCTGCTCACCGTTAGGAACTTACTTTACCGAGGTTCCATCGCCTAAATCTAGCTATTTTAAGGCATCTCCAAGCTGAGCTCCCTCAGGCCAGCGGTCGCTTTGGGAAGCTCTCAGCACGCTGAGCTGGCGGACGGCCGCCTCCTCTCACCGCCCAAAGCGCCCGCTGAGCGCAGGGCGACGCCGCCAGCGCTGCTCTCCCAACGCCCGCGGATGGCGCCCGCCGCTCGAGTCGGGGCCGGCAGCGACGTCGGTCCCACGCATCACGCCAAACCTCAGCGTAGGGCCACATCCGTTAGGTGCCACCCAGAGCCTATGGGCGCATTCACGGAAAGAGGCTCCGAAGACGACTGTTTGGGTCAGGAGTTGCACCAGGTTGTCTGAACGGTACGGACACAGCCTGCCTGCCGGGGGGTGGCATCTCCATCACGAGCAGCCATTCGGATCAGCTCAGACACCCCCGCCGGCAATGTCGCTGTCCTGCCTGGGGACACCAGCAGGGCTGGGCAGACCCTTGTGGCTCCATGCAGCCCCATCTCCTACCACCCCGCGCTTGGCTGCTTCTTCCTTCAGACGCTCCCCCAAAGCAGCTTAGCAAGGAGGAAGAATCTGGTCTGACTGCTGTCAACCAGAGCCAGAATTCCCCTTTGTGGAGAGAAGCAGCAAGTCCAAGGTTGGGCTGCCGAGTCCTGAACAGCTCCTTGAGTGACATTTTTGAGATATGAGGTCAGCAAGTCCCTTCCAGAGCCAGCGCTGCATCCCTGTACCAAACACCACAGAACACAGCTCCGTTGCCATCCCAGAGGATCTTCCCCACAGCCCAATTCCCCCAAGCACTCAGCGGTAGCGCAGCTCTGCTCCCCCGACCCGAGGGGACATTTGCTATCAAGCCTCCACAGACACCACCCTGACGCCACCAGCTTTTTACACATGGGTAAGGACCTTGCCCAGAGCCCAGCCAGCCTGCCCAGACACCTTCAGGCTCGAGAAGCCAAAGGAGAAGTTCCACCTCACACCCGGGCACCGGAGCAACGCCTGAGCTGCCACAACGAGCCCGACGTGGTGTCAGATCTGAACGGCCAGCCAGTGACTTATGGTCCTCATGGCCATAGTGGGCTACGAGGACAATAGTTTTTTCCTGCAGCGATGCAGCTTCAGAGCACGTTATCCCTCACCGTGGCTCTGCCCACAGGGTGCCAACCACCCATTTCTGTCTCCAATGCCACCGCAAGGACTCAGAAAAGATAATATGCTTCTGGGCATCCATGAAAACCACCTCCTGATGTCCACCGGCTGAAAGGCAGCCAAAAGCAAGCAGCGAAGAACTAGGAGGAGCTGCAGCTCTGTGCAGCCAGAAGGAAAGCAAACCCCGGCCGCGCTTGCGGAGCTCGTCGAGACAGACGGACACCAGACAGGCCATTGGGACCGTGAGCTCACCAGGCAAAGGATAATCGCTTTTGCTGGATGACTGGGACTGCAAGACATTAATGCAACCCAAATAATAAGCAATAATTACTGTTAGTGCTTTTTACATACGCCCCACACATTTGCTTTTACTGTTGTTTTATAAGGCTCTTGTTTCAGAGCGGGGACAATCATGTCTTGCTGAGAAATCACCTGATTCTGCTATAATAATTCTTTTTATTTTTCCCTCTTTCCACAGCTCTTGGCTGTGAGCCTCGTCTGTTGTACCACAGCTGAAAATTAGATCATAAAAGCAAGCTCTTTGATTACTTCTGCGAAGCTCCTAGCGCAGCTTTTAAGGTAACCGGTAAATGACTAAGAGCAGTATTTTTGCAATTCAAGCACTGCATGAGATATTTGAAGAGAGGGGTTCAGATACCTGTCCCTGCCAGCTTTCTTGAATGACAAATATATCTCCATGCCACAATTCATCTGAAAAATGCACTATTTCTGCTTCCTTCTTAGTCTTTATGTGCCATAACAAGACAGGGTGTTTCCATAAGGGAAATCCAGGGCCAGTTGAGTCCCTGAGCCAAGACCTGTTGCAGGCTTGAGGAGCATCCTGAGGACACATCCCTATGGGTTTACCCTCTTCTTCCTCTCTTCCCCAAGTACCTGTTGGCAACCTTTGCTGAAGACCTGGGGTTTAGATTGATGCAGGACAACTACTCTCATGTTCCCATGTATAAGGTATATATGCGGATGTGAGACAGTGATGCTGAGCTCAGCAGTGGGCTCCTGATGTTATTGTAGAAAAAAATAAAAATATGCACATAACAGACTGTTCAGGTCATATAACCACTGATAAGGGTAATTAACGGCACATTTTAAATATGCTTTGAAACACTAGCCAGGTTGCTGAACTTGACTCCACTCTAACAGCCCACAGCACAAGAGCTAACAACTATCTTGTGCATAAAGCATCGAGTTCGGGAAGTTTTACAAAAGATTTCACGACTGCATTATAGTTCATCGCGCCATGTTCTAATTATATGGTTAAATCCACTTGCATAATCAGATGCAATTACACTAATTGCATATATAAGCAATAATCAACCAAAAATTACTCTGAAGAAAAAGTTTCTACTTAAGGAAATTCCTGTAACAAGAAAACATTGAGGAGTGCCAAATCCAAGCGCGAGCGATATTACCATTAAGCACTCCAGCTAACGTTGCTGAAACAGGAGCACTGCCAGAACGTTATTTGCCTGGGTGCAGCGACCTCTTCAGATTTTAACCCCGGCTTCAGCAGGGACAGCACTAACGAACCGAGGAGGAGTCCTGCCCGTTTGTCCTCAAGTCCTGGTTACAAACTACCTTTGCACAGCAGGTTTGGCCCACGTTTTATAGCAGATACAGGTCCAGCTAGACTTCAGGACCTCAGGTGCTGATGCTGGATTACAGTCACTTCTGCTCAAGTCTTTTAAAGCTGTTTATCAGTGTATGAACATTTGAGCTGTTTTTTTCTTGCAGGCAAGCCTGGGGAACGCTTGATGAGAGGCATCAGCCCACACGCCCCAGGGTGTCACCTGCAGCGACGCCAAGCGCTTGCACTCGCAGGAGACGACCTGCGCTGTCACACCTAACCCACCACCGCCACCACGACACCCCGGCAGGGCCCAACGCAGCACGTCCCCGAGACCCCAGCTCCACACGTCTGCATCGTCCCCGGCGGCAGCCTGAGCTCCGACTATAACAAATCCCATTCACCCTCGTGACAAGGGACATCCGAGCCTCGCGGGGGAAGGACCCCGGCCTCCTGCGGATGGCGGGACATCGGCTACGCGCGCGGTCGGTGCAGAACCGGGTGAGCGGGGGGGGCAGATGCTCTTCGGGCTGAACCCGAGCAGGGAAGAGGAGGAAGCAGCAGCGTCGCCGCTGCCACCGCTTGCTGCCCTGCGAGGCGGCGCGGAGAGGGGGCCGCCGCGGCGGGGAGCACAGCTTGCCGGGGGCGGCGCTTCAGCAGCCGGCGAGGGGGTGCTTCGCAAAACCACCGAGAACACACGAAGTCCGAAAGGCTCGGATTATTTTTAAAGTATTAATGAGCAAGGCAGTAGCCAGACCCCGTTGATTCACAAGCAAAACAACTCGCTGAGAGTTAGGGAGTCTTTAATATTTAGGGTCTTCGTTCCAGTCATGACTTTCCAAACGTCTGCATCGCAGGAAGGTAAAAGCAGGTGAAGAAAAGAAGCTTTTGAACTGTTCCAAGGGAAAGGGATTCATCTCGGATGAGCCATCGCCTGCCACAGTCCATAACGATGCCGCAAAATTGCCCCGGAGGGGGACGCAGCAGTGCACGAGCTGAAACAGGGAATCGAGAGGAGCTAAAGGGCAGCTCCGTTTCCGAAGGTGAGGCCGAGCCCTCCACCGGGGAAAAGCCCCCTCCGACCCCGCGAGGGGGGAATCGAGCCCCGAGGGCACCCAAATCAAACACGTCGCAAACACCGCGACTGCCTTGAGGCCTTTGGGCAACCACACGGCAAAGGGGGATACGCGCGCACCAGGCCAGCGCAGGGCACCAGCGAGCGGAGCACGGAAAGGGAGAAAGGAAGAGAAGAGAGAGAAGCCGAGCGCACACCGCACCGCGGGAACGGGGCAGCACGTGCCCAGGTTTGCACGACCAGAAGCAGCACACACACCATCTGCCCCGTTTTTAGCACGGGGTTCGTTTTCCAGCCTGCAGCAAAGGCTTCGGGAAAGCTGCGCGCCGGGCGCCCAACACTCACCGCACTACGCCGTGACCCCAAGGAAGGGAAAACAAGCGCGAGATACCTGGGGTTGATTCCTGCTGGCAATGCACACTCTCTCCTGCAGCGCGGCCGGGAGCCGGCACCACTTTCCGTGAGGTGCTAGCACGTGTTAAAGCACCGACGGGCAGCTGAAGGACCACACACCACGTCCCAGCTACACCCTTCCACCACGCACCACCGGCGAGCGCCTCCCTGCTCCTTTGCAAGGCAAATCAGCGCTGGGCACAGCCACCTCCATCAGCTGCCTGTCACAGAGCACGTTGCGCTGCCGGCTGCCCCTCTCCACAGCCCGAGGAGGGGACCCTGCTCTCCTGCTGGGTCTCAGGCGCCCTTTACACCAGCAGACCCAAAGAGCATAATTCGGGTCTCCCAACGGTGCTTGTCCCTCCGTGAAGCAAACTGCGAGGCTCAGATCTTCTCAAAATAATGTGTGGCCGTAGCAGTGTTTTCTCCCTGGACTACAAATTTGGCACTTTGCTACCAGTGATTGCAATATCCGACCTCTTCTCCAGCACTCTCCCAGAAGGGTTAGGTTGGAGGGCACCTCTGGAGATTGTCCAGTCCAACCCCCTGCTCAGAGCAGGGTCAGCTACAGCAGGGCCATGGCCATTGGGTTTTAAATACCTCCAAGGATGGAGACTCCACAGCCTCTCTGGGCAACCTGTTCTGGTGTCCAACCACCCTCACAGTGAGGGTCCCCCCCAAAGACACCTTCTGCCCATGCCACCACAGTGGAGAGGAACAACTTGGGCAGAGCAGGGAGACTCAGGTTTTCCTCTTACCAGGCTGAGCTTGCTCTGTCTGATGAGCTGTCAAATTTGGCCAGATTTCTTTTCAAGAGAAAAAAGACATGAAAACAAGGTGTTGTGCAAGCACAGTAACCACCGAGGCTGTTTGCCCACAGGCTTTTGCCTCACCTTGGCAGACACCAGCACCAGGTGGCGGAAGCAGCTGCAACCCCGGGGCGGCTGGGGCAGCGCACGCCCGCTCCCAGCGGGGACGGGGCTCCGCTGCAGCCTCCCTTCAGCCTTCCCCAAATCTGCGCAAGCCTCAAATCTCTGAGCTCTCCTCCTCTAGCCACTTGGATCCCAAAGCTGCCGGGAGGAGGAGGAGGAGGAGGAGGAGGAGGAAGCAAACCATCATTCTCGTCCTGCCGGGATGAGTTTGCAGGAGTCTTGCTGCAAAAACCAGGTTGCGCGGCATTGCTTGCAGCACGCCGTACCCAACCCGCGCAGCCTACGAGCGAACCAAGGGGCTTCCCAATTGCCAACGCTGCCAGCTCAACCCCAGGTCTGCAACTGTTGCTTTTACCTTGGATTCCTGTTCTGCGGCAAGGCCCCGCGAGCCTGAACAGCACCCGTGGCTGTGACAGACACTGCTGAAATAAATAAGCTGGGAGGAGGGAAGGGGCAGCCCGAAAGCGTGCAGCGCGCACCGGCTGCGTCTTCGGCAGCAGCGTCGCAGCCCGCAGATCGCAGAGCGGCACCAGGCACCTTGCCCAGCCGCACATCTCGCAGCCCAGACGAGCGCTGAAGTCAGCGTTATTTAAAAAGCATCCACGATAAACCAAACAAGCCAGACGCAACAAGTTCACATTTATAAATGTTAATCTTAAGGGTTTATCTACCTCCCAGATAAGAGAAGAAAGCTTTCAGTTGCCTTTGAGCGATCTGGAGGTATTTCAGGGACGGTATCGAGTTGCTGAGCTGCGTGAGCCAGCTGCAGTGAAAAGTCTTACCAGCATTTTAAAAACATAGTTTTCCAGCTGTTCTAAGATTGCCGGGCTACGGTGAAAACGTACGGCACAGGACACAGCAGGCTTTCTTCGTCCTAGCGGCTCAAATATCGCCAGAGATCTCCATTCGAGCTGATCTCTGCAGAGTTTTAACGAGGGAAAAGCATCCCCGCACCCCTCTACGTGTCTGTGGGCTGAAGGTCCTCAGCCCTGCAAACCTGCAGAATTTCTCCGATACCTCATGAAGCAAAGTGCAGCACAAGACACAAGCACTGAAAGCCACAAGGAAAGACGGACGGACTCGCGCTTCAGAGCTTCAAAGCACACGCTGTATTTTCACACGGGTAACGCCCGGCTTCTGACGAGCCTCACATCTTGAAAAGCCCCAGGACTTCAAACTAAGGCCTCGCTTAACCCGCACAGAGATCAGAGGTGGCGGCGCAAAGGCTATCGGCACAGCGGGAGCAGGCCGGCGGGATCAGAGGAGCAGAGCTCCGGCTGGAGCTGCAGCAGGCAGCCTGCCCCCGCGCACCCCCCACGCACACGCGACCCGCGCGGCTCGGACGCCTAAGGGCTACCAGGCGTCTCAGGTCCTTGGAAGCCTTAAGCTCTCAAAGCCAAAACGCACTTTCAAATCCCCAAGGTCAGCGCCCGGAGATTATCCGACCAGACACCAGGCCGGGGCTGCGCCGGGGAGAAAGTTGCTCTTCCGAGCGGCCGCGATGCTGTTGCGGCAACGGGGGCCGGAGATGGTCTCGCTGTCGGGACAGCATTTGTCAGCACACGGGGGAAAAAAAAAACAAACTTTGGAGCAAAGTAACACAAGTTCCCAGGTGCAGCTTTGCTTGGAAAAACGGGTGTGAAAACACTCCCCTGGGCACCTTATTTGCCCCCCGTGATTGAGCCTCTCAAGCTTTCAAGGGGCTGCTAGGAGGAGAGGGAGCAGGAGGGAAGAAACACAACTCATGCAGTTTAACAGCAAGCAGGGACGTCTGGGAATGGGGACGCGGTTTCCAAACGTCCCCTGCGCGTTGCTCACGCAGCCTGGGCTGCCCCGTGCCCGGCAGCAGAACACGGGAGAGAGGAAGAGAAAGCCTAAAAGCCAACAGAGTCGGGCGCCGGTAGCAACACCTGCCCCACCAGCCGGCGCTGGGCCGGCAGGACGTTCCCACCAGCGCGGGGCATCGGCAGGAGATGGGTTACACAGCTCCAGCTGCTCAGATATCCTCCTCTGGTGGCCCACAAAAGAGAAACCAAAGAACAAAACTGGTAACACAAAGTGGAGGAAAAAAAAAAGCCTCAAAGCATGTGTCTAAAAGCTTTCCTGGCTCCCAGCCAGGGTGCCCAGCACCTCCCAGGATGTAGCTCAAAGCAATTAGTCTACGTGCTGTCCCAGGGTTCACCGTCTGCAACGCAGGTGGTGGCTCCACTCCAGCAAAACGCTTAAGCCCATACTTGAACTTTACCTGTGGTCCCACGACTTCGGCAGGGACGTGCTGGAGCATGAACAGCCCTGAAAGCTCGGCCTCAAAAATGTGCGGAGAGATTCACGCAAGTCCCTGGGTGCATGCTTGTGTCCAAATGAGAAGTGCCCGGTGACGCTGCTGGCCCAGGGCTTGTTCTCCAGGAGGAGAGGAGAACGATGGTGCTTTCTTCCATGTTTGCAGCCATTTCTGAGGACAGCAGGACTCACATCATGGAAGAGTTGGAAGTGATCCTCATTGCATCTATCCCTTCGTATGGGGTCTGCCTCTATCCAGTTTTCTTCCTTCCACCTGCACAAGCCAGTCGTGCAAGATGTGACACAATGAACGGCCACCACAAGCTGCATGCCAAGGGAGGAAAGGGCTCTGCAATGCCATCACCAGGCTGCCAGCCCTCCCCAGCAGCACCCCAGGGTGCCACACGCACACACGTGGGATGGTGGAGGGCTACAGGAAGGCTTGCATGTGGACCAGTGAGTGCTCGGTCTAAGCTGTGCAGAGCCCTTGCTCCCACCGCGTGTTGAAGATGCTCCGGCATCACGCTTGGACACTGCTGCTGCGCTGTTCTTCTCCCACCATCCCTTCCCTGCCCACAGCTGCAGCAGCGAGGGGGACACAGGGGTGCAGTGAGCATGGCAATCTCCCACGCACATCTCAAGCTTCCCTAATTCCTGGACGTCAAGGAATTACACACATTCATTTGGAAAGGGATGACAGAAACACCCAGTATCATCAACCCAGCACTGAATGGGATGAACCAACCCCAACGAGGTAACACTTGAGGCAGTTTCTGCCTTCTCTGCAGATATAACCTCAACTAGATTTTTCTGTGCAGTAACAGAAAATTCTAACATTTGCTTTTATTATTATTATATATTACTATTATAGTTCATTTGCCATTGAGGTTTAGCAACAAGTTTCCAAATTTATTAAATTTTAAAATAGAGGTGAATACAAAGATACTACTTTTGCAATTAAAAGAGGCAGTACCAACTGGACACCTAACTGAGGCAGGTGATAAACTCCCCTTTCCTTGAATCCTGCAAGAGGGACTGCCAGTAATATCCTCCGCTCTCGTGACCCAGAACGCCTAGCTTAGACAATTACAGAGTCCTTAAAAACCTACAAGCCTGTGAACTATTTTCTAGTACCTGGCAAAGGACATTCATAAGAAAACTATTTGGGGCTTCCCTTTCCCCAGTCCTGTTTAACAATAACACCCTGCTCCTCAGCTTCCTGTTTTTGAAGTCGTAGCCCAATGCCTTTCAAAGGGAAATTCCCATCGACCTGGTATCTGCTACCTGCAGCGACCTCCCCGTGTTTTACAGAAGTTGCCTCTCGCCCGAGGGCTGAGCAAACATTTACAGAGGGGGGAGCCAGGAGGAGCCAGCCAGGTCTGCAGCGGTCAGTAACAGACCCCCAAATTCCCAATTCCCTGATCTTGGGCTATTTGATTTGTCTTTACGCTCTTCCTATAACCGAAGGCACTATTGCCAGAATAGATCTAATTCTGGCATCAGCTTGTGTAACAACAACATGCCATTATTCCCAAGGGAATCCAGGACTTCTGCACCGGAGTCATGATTACAGACATTATCAGTGCTTTAAATGTGAAAAATGAGCATGCACTATTGATAAGAATTTAACCACATGCATCTTAACAAAGCTGAAGCAGGCAGCAATACCCCACGTTATTCCCTGCCCAGCTCTCCCACTTCGGCACCATCCCGACACACAGGTCAAGTGAAAAAACAGGGACTGCAAAGAGCTGCTCTGAGCTCACCCGATTAATCAAGGAAATAAACCTGGCTAGATCCGGAATAACCCATGCTACTTGTTTATTTACATATGCCTGGGAATGGCTGATAAAAGATATCTCTGGGAATTCCTGTCCAGCTGTGGCTTATGAGGCCTTAAAAGAAAGTTTGTTATTCAGCTAAGCTCCTTCTCTGATAAGGAGCAAAAAAATCCTCTCTTCACTGAAAACCCTGAGAGTCAGGATCCCTCGTTTTGCCTCCCAGCCTGCTTCCGCTGCCCAGATCCCTCCCTGGTGCCTTGCCTTTTGCAAGGGAAAGAGTACCCATGGGCCTGATTCCCCCCACAGCCCCTTTCTCCTTCCCTTGTCAGAAGGAGTTTAAGCCCCTCAAGTTCTTCAGTGACACAGGAAAACAACAAAAAAGTAGCAATCTCACTTTTGGCTGAAAATGTATTTGTTGCAGGATGACTGCAGAAATTAGAAAGAAAAAGAAAAAACCCAACTCATTTGCTATATAGACCAACTCCAAACCTGGAATAGTTTGTATAAAGTAATTTGTTTCCCCTAGTTCTCCGATACTCTATTCACTTGCTTAAACATGTGCACATTTCTGAACCATCAGGTTTCAAGTCAGCCTCCTCAATACTTTGGTAATGGGAAAATACACTTACAAATCAATTAAAGTTGAGAACAGCAGGGTTTTATTTGCACAGCAATCTTGAGAGCGTTTCAGGGGCCAGCTTCCATCTAAGGATGCTTTTATGCACTGTTGGTGGCAGAGAAATCCTCTTGTAAGAATCTGCTCAGACTGGCGCCTAACCACAGGCTCACTTGAGTAACCCGAGAGCAAAACTCGGGCAGTCTGATTTGAAGCATGAGATCACCCGGCCTGACCAGGAAGCAAAGAGCAAAATTAATTAACATCAGTGCTGCAAAACTCCAGGTGAGCTCCCGGGATGCACCTGAGCTGCCAGATGGAGCTAGTTCATCTTCTATCCCACAAACCATCCCATCACGTTCTTCCCAACAGCCTTGATTTCACTGCATTATCTTCCTTCCCACATTCATTCCTTTTTTTAGATACTTTCTAGAAAACTAGCAAGGGGAGGGGAGGTGGAAATTTTAAGCTCATCACTACCCATGCCGCTCTGGAAGCGCCCAGAAAGAGATGGGCTTATTCCACAAGTGACTAAGACGTGAGTCATGATGAATAGCACAGCGGCTCCAAGAGGCTCATTCAACCCATGACCGAATCCAAATCCCTTCGTTACCTAAGTCACTTGTCCATTCTACACGGCCAGGAAGGGGCTCGGGGTTGGGACGCCGGTGAGATTGCTGCCGATCCCGTTACGTGTTGGGGGGCAGCGCGCGGCTCAGAAAGCTTTGCAGAAGTGATTTAAGTTGTTCTGTGCTGCCGGAGGCCACTGCCACAAACTAACACCAGGACAAGCATCTTGGTATCCCATTTCCAGAGTTTTGCTACCATGCAGATGCACAAAATTTAGGTTATCAAAAGCTTTCAACAGATTTCCAGCACGCAGCCACAGTGTTCACATCACTGGCCAGTCTTGGGAGCATCTGCCTTTAAATAAATAGATATAAAGGAAAGGAGATTTCTCACCAGGGAGCGACTCTGCCGTTTGCCAGTGTCAGACTGAGGTTATGGTCAGCAACAGCTGCCTGCTTTCACCCAAAGAGCTGAGGCCACTTTACCTTAACTGTTATTCCTTAATAGTTATCCCCTGTGGCAAGGTCGCATCCCCCAGCGCTAGAGCTGGTGACCACTCGCACCAGCTGAGGTCAGGGAATGGGACTCGGTCCTGGAGGCAGGTGGCCTCCACAGCTGCTATCCCAGATTACAGCAGGGATTTTCCTTGGCTGCAATGTTGAACCATCTCTGCCTATCTTTCTACATCTCCTTTCCCCCCGAAGCTACAGTTTCACCACTAAAGTAACCAGACATGAGAAATGACCCATCTCAGAGCCTGGGATGAAGAAAGGCTCCTGCCCAAAGAAATGGTCCAGGAGAAACCTAAGAGTTATAACTCAGCCAAAATTACCAGGAAGCAAAAGCAGCAGCTGCCAGCGCCGACGAGGAGGGAGAGAAAGGCTGCAAGTCTCTACAAAGACACAACTGCTGCCTGCAGGTGCAGCTGCGAGATGAGCAAAGGATAAGCTGGCTTCAGCAGCGTTGCAGGGGACACCGAATGCTGCAGGTGGGCTCGGAGGGCTTTGGGACCAGCAGCTCCAACCCCGCCACATAAGCTGAGCCCAGCAGCTGGCATTACAGACTAGCCACTTTTGGGATGGTGCGTACATACTTATCCATACCGTCACAAACTCAGGCACACGCAGAGTTTAAGCACAGGGCTCGGATGCCATCGGCGCATCATCTCCACCGTGTTTTGAACTTATGCCTCGGGCAGTGGTGAAACATGGACCCAAAGACAGACAGATGCTCTCAGCAGACGTGCAGCTGCAGCTTGGGGAGAGAGCAAGGGGGGCAGAAAGGACCTTACTTTTATCAGGGCCTGTTAATGCCTTTGTCTGGGAGACTGCTGCAGAGATAAGAAGGATCTTGCCCCTGGAAATACTCCCTTAGGCATCTGGGTCCGACCCGTGGGCAAGGCAACCGGTACCGCACCAGTGCCGCTCCTTCCTAGCTGCTGGATGCAGAAGGGACCGCAGGGAGGAGAGAAACAGTACGAAAACACCCGGAATAAAACCCTTCAGCAAGGTCCAGCTAGTAGGAGCCCATGGTTGCAGACCAAGGGCTTCATCCTGCTCCACCCGGAAGTCACCGGTGGGGTTTCATGGACCCTCTGCACTGCAATGGTGCAAATCCCAGAGAGGAAGAGCTCAGCAAACATACAGCTTGAGCCACACAAAATCCCACCATCTCCCCGCCGTCAGCGTATCAGCAAAGTCGGTAAGAACAAAACCCCCAAAGGGCCAAGCTGTCCCTAACAGTCACCGAGATGACCTGCTGCTGACACCAGACCTGCTCCACGGAGCATTGCTGGCCACAGCCAAGGCACCTTCATCGCCGCTCAGTTTTTAAACAACTAGAGCCCTCGGAAGTCATTAACTCATATAAACATTTCATGGCTGTTGAGGGAGCCTTTTTTATACAAGCATTCACACATGAAAAGCAATCACCGAGCACGTTCAAGAAGAGGTGAAATCAAGAAGGGAGGAAGAAGCTTTTGCTATAAATAGTGGATCATTCCTCCAAGTGCACGCAGAGGTTGTTTAGCCTGGTTCATCCAGCTCTACGCTGCACTGCGTTTTGTGCCACCTTTAAATCCCGTTACCTTCATCATCTGCACCTTCACTTTAATTACCTGGCCTTCCCATACTGGTGCTCATTGCATTTTCCAGAAAGCCCTAGGCAGCCAGAGCACTTCTGGCCTGCCCAGGAGATGCACTAGTCTAGCTAAAAATTTGTACTCTTTCCCCTGCTTCCAGCTGCTCACTTCTCTCTTCCCCTTGCTGTACCTTGCCATTTAGACAACAAGTTTTTGAGTCAGGGTCCGTCGCTGACTGTATCTCTGTACAGCACCAGCACAACAGGACCCTGCCTTGGTGATCCCACAGTAGGAGCTATAAACAACAGAAATGCAGAATCCCTCCTGTGCAGGGTCTGGTCCAAAGCTCAGCGGAAAGATGTCTCTCTTCAGTGGCACGTGAACAAAAGCCATAATAGCGGCATAAGCAGAAAAGAGCTATTTGCAAAGCTAACTGTTTGGGGAACACGGTCATGCAAAAATGTGATCTTCCAGCAGAATGTCTTAGCACATGCCACCAGACCAAAAAGTGTATGTGCATGCCTGTGTATATGTATGCGTATATGTATTTATTGAGTGCTTTTGGCATAAGAAGCACTCCGATGCCATGGTGACGGATGCTCTTGCAAAACCTTAACATAACAGATGCAGATAAACCTGAAGACAAAACTGCTTGTGCTTGCACAATCCACAGCTACTAAGAAAGGTGCAAAAAAAAATTAACTCTCATGGAAAAAGATCACAACAAAACCCCAGATCCATTGTTAAACAGATTAATCAGACTCTTGGAAAGCTCATCAGGGACTGGCCTCAATCTCTGCTGTTATTAACATAAACCCTGTATATCAGTAACAAAAGAACAGCCTAAGTCCCAAGCTCTTGGTTTACTTTGCAGCGAGACGCTGCTCAGACTCAAGGCATTTAATGTATACACTCTTAATTAAGGGGATGGGATCCAGAAGAAGAATTTGGCTGAGATTTATAGCGCAGCAAAACAAAACTCTTAATGGTCCCTTTTTACAATGATAGACTGCCAAGTCCCTCCACCTCGGCAGAGCAAGGCTGGTACGAGGGAGGAAGGACACCAGTGCCAGCGTCGCCTCCCCCGACCTGGCAGGGTCCCGGCACGGTGCTGAGCGGGGGCACCCGTGCTGCCGTCTGCGCCCGGCCCCGGAGCGGCACGCAGAGAAAGCAGAGCTCGGGGTATGGGGACACTGTAGGCTGCAATCACACACCCAACTGCCCGGGGCAGCCCAAAACTGGCCAAACTGCAGCCGAGGTGCAACCCCGACATGGTTCTCCGCAGCCACGGGGCCGGGCCGGGCCCCCTGCAAGCCGCAGCCGCCCAGGGAGGCCGCGGGGAGGTCTTGCAGGCAAGGAGGTAGCAGCATGCAGGGAGGCAAGTCTTCACGGGAACGTTGACAGGTAAGTGGGGAGCGGGAGTGACAACCTGATGGGAAACAACGCCTTGCACTCCTCATCAAGCGTCAATCACACGTTCCCAAAAAATCCCCAGATTTGAATCAAATATGATGCTGCCGCCTCTGCATCAGAAATTATTCATTCCATAAAAAGCATTTTCCTACATCTCTTATGACTCCACCCTTCCTTTCCAGGCCTCCTCACTCCTCTCCCCCTGGAAGAGGAGTCATTTGATTAAGGACTTTTCCCCTAATTGCAACACGCTGCAGAGACAAAGTGGGTAACTTCAGTTTTTAAGGACCGTCTCTCTATGTCACAGCTCAGATAACCTTTTGGCTGGCTGACATGGGAGTGAGTGGCCCACCTCAGGTGCAGATGACCACCAGCGCCAATAAGGAGAAGCTGATTCTTCCCACTGCAACTGAACAAAACATCAATCCAGCTACATCATATAACCGTAGTCACCCGATCATTGGGGTCCCCGAGCCCCCAAGCTGGCTGAAGAGCTCAGTCTCACCAAATACCAGCTTTCCCAGCGTGTCTAGTACACCAGTTTGCTTCTGCTGAAGGCAGAGGGAGTCCTACCGCCCACCCCAATGGGATTTTATCATAGGCGTCTTCCAGATGTGCAGATTAGGACTTTAAACAATTGCCTCAACACATGTCCCATCTGCTTAGGTCCTGTCACAGCTAAACACATGCTTATGAGCACATACTGCTTATGGCAGGACTGCTGCATGGGAGCTGAGCTTTGCTCACCCCCATGCTTTGGGTGGGCTTCACAGTAATTAAGGTGGCTTTGCAGTCACACTCCAGGCACCCGAGCAGGGAGGGAGAAGGTGCTGCATGATCTCATTTGCATGGCTCAGACACGTAGGAGTTACCTCTTTTTCCCAAGAAATTACTCCACGTTTCTGCTCTGCTCTGGAGGAAGAGCCACCATTACAGAGAGAGGGCGTGCGGGTCCCACTGGCATCCCAATGCTGGAGAGGCAAGCTTCACTCCTGACTGCCATCATTTCATTGCACCGAGTCAGACGTGTCAACCACCCCTCGCTGCCTCTCCCCAAAACAGGGCCAGCAGCTTCTCACCCTGGTGCCAGGAGGACTGAGCCTTCGCCAGGCGTCTGCTGCCTGCTTGCAGATCCCACCAGCTTCCAGGGAAGCGCAGCGCTGTCATTATCCCTTGCTCATACTCCCAACTTCCATAAATCACCGGCAGCCCTTTCATCTCCTGCACTGTTTAACTGGGCCAAACGCCAGCCTATGCGCATTGCTCGGTGGAGAGCATGCACAGCCACGGCACCAGTCTAAAGGTTTCAAACTGTAATTAATCAGCTACAGCGATAAATAATGTATATGATCAAGTGTCTACTCGTTTCCTGAATGTCTCACATAAATATCTAACCTGCAAAGTATGCTTTGAACCGCAACGCTTGTATCTTTTCTTCCCAAGATGACTCTGTGCTATTTACTTAAAATAGAAAATTCAGTAGGAGAAACACAGGTTGAGAAGTAACAGGATTCTGAAAGTATTTTGAATGCTCAAAACTGTTCTGAACACCAAGGGCTTAATCCAAGTGTTTGTGTGTCTACTTTGCATTTTTATTTTATGGACAAACTTTATACACCTGTTTTATCCCCCCAGCCAGCAAGGCTGCTGGGGAACAGCCTTCAAAGTCATCGAGGAGGTTCGCTGGTGCTGCCGCACTCCTCCCAGGGCAGAGCCTCGTGGGAAAACAGCACTGAGATGAAAGCCCAGCTCCAAAAATACACCCCAAAGTGGGCTTCGCTGGAGCACAAGAGTTTTCTTTTTAAGGTAGATGGAATTTCTAACTCAGGCTGTGGAAACCAAGAGTTGTGTTAAAAAAAAAAAAGAAAAGAAATAAGGGCAGATCTCCCCCGCAAAAAAGCGAGTCAAAGCAGCTGTAGAGCACCATGCTTTCCACGGCCTCTGGCATTTGCTCAAGAAGGGGCTGGAAAGGGTCAGCATAACTTGGCTCTTAGTGAGGTTTCAGTGAGTGTCAGTCCTTCAGCAGCAGCTGGCTAGTGCGACAGCGGTTAATTCACACGCCGAGCGTTGGCCAGAGCAAAACACCCCAGCGTAGACGCCGGCGCCAAGACACACGCCTTGCTGACACCCTTGCAGGGAAGCTCCCGGAGACACGGCACCAGCACCCCCTCCATCCTGGCATGAGCACACTCAGCGACCATCACCTGGCCCATCCGGACGGGGCTTTTGCAGCTACATATTTAGAAGGAAGGTGCAAAAAAACCCTACCTTAGTATTCCAGCTGGCACCTAATCCCTTAAACTCTCCCGGAGAAGTACTTTTCATTTCCAAAGGAAAGTGAGTTAATTTTCTTGCCAGGGCTGTTACTCAGAGCAGCAAAGCCTCTTTCCATCTCGCGGGGCCCAGGTGACCGTTTCCAAGGGATTAGCTGTTACCGCATTTAGTTCCGTAAAGGGTTTAGCTCTGCCGCGCTCACAGGGGCCCACACTATGAAGACATTCGCTTGCCAAAAACCCGCAGGCTCACACATCTGAGCACCTGCAGAAGGCATGAAGCGATCATAGCTCTGGCCAGGGAGGTTCTCCCGCACCCCAGAAGCGGGCGCTGGTACCCACAGCCACATTTCAAAGGAGACGACCAGTTGCATATCCAGGCTAGCCTCCAACCAGTGCCAGCTGCTTCCAGCCAACTAAAATCAATCATGCTTTAAATCTAGATTTTGTGCACCACATCAAGCAAGCATTTCGAGTCCTAAATTTCCCTCACTGCCTGCTCCAGCCTCTGGAGCAACGGCTCAGGTTCTCATCAGTGCCAGGGAGAAACACTCAACTTTTGGGCCTGCTTCCTGAACTTGTCAGCAGCAGAAGGAAACTCATATTTTCCCCTCTTGTTCATCGAGAAAGAGGGCTGGGGTGTGGCTGGAAAGACTTATGAAACCCTGAACCCCCAAGGGTAGGAAACTCCATGCTGCTGTTGCCTTCCCTGCTCCCTGCTGTTGGGTCAACTCTGTTGGCATCTCCCACCATGTTGGCTGAGGTTGTGCAGAAGCGCTCGGCGGCTGCACCATGCCAAATCAGCTGCCTGCGGCCCTGGAGACTGCTCTTATAACTGCAATGTCAAGGGGCTGAATGAAGATGCATCAAAAGAGGCCTGCGAGGAGACTGCCTGAAGATCCACCAGGGAGCAGGACCTCACCAGGCACTCAGAAGAAGGACAAAGGCAGCTTTTACAGAGGGAAGCAGGGGGAAAATAAAGGAGAAATGAGACTGAAGGCTGAAAAAACAAATTTCCAAGCGGTTGGCATGCTCTAAAATTAGTGCTGTAATGGATCTCATCAGCCAGCATTTATTTGCCATCCTAAAGACAAGAATTCAAATAAGCACGCTGCGGCACGAGAAGCGCTTGCTGGGCTAATGGCTAACTCCAACACGAGGAGGCAGGCAGCAACGCAAAGGCAGAAACCAGCTACTCCACTCTTCCTCGGGGTCTTCCTCGAGGACCGCCTAGTTCGGAGACCCGTGTTGCTTGCCCACATCACAACCCCGTCCTTAGACGGGCGCTGCGGATGCACCAGGCCAGCGCTCACCGCTGGGCTCAAATGCACCCCGACGCCGCACGGGGCCGGTGCGGATGGGCGCCAACACTGGGAGGAGAGCAGGGATGTCCCCAGCGTATACCAGCAACACCCCGCTTGCTGCTCGTACCTGTGCCGATCTACACCCCCGGAGGATCGGGCCCATGAAGTTCAGGCAGAAACGCAGGTTACATATTGTTTAATTGAAAAAGCGAGCAGCAAATCTCTGCGACTTTGTCCTGCTTCTCGTAACGGTTACACCCCTCTTCCAAACACACACACGTGCTCCAGGAGGCTCGGGAGCACCTGGGATAATGCACATCACCCTGCCTTCAAAAAGGCCCCCAAGCCGGCCGGGATCGAAGACGGGAGCGCTGATCTGACACACGCACCACGCTCTCGAAGTTTAGTACAAATCCCGATGGCGGAGGAGAGCCGGCAGCTCTGCTTGGCTCCAGGGCGGCAGAGATATTTCAGGCAGCCCGATATTCCCATGCAGAAAGCCAGAAAAGTCACCTCCTCACTCCCCCAGCTGCCTCTCTTTAGGCTCTTGCTAGCATGGATGTGACTCACTAGAGCTGGGTTTATATTAAACTCCTGAAACAGATTGTTTGGCTGTTATGTAAATCCAGTAAATGTTAAAATACTAGAATAAACCAGTCAAGCAGCTACCGTAACCAGCTCTCCAGAGACATCTGAGCAAAATTTAAAAAATTAAGGAAAAAAAAAAGGAGAGTTGGTAAGGGACCAGGAAAAGGAGGGAAAAAAAAGGAAAAAAACAACAACACAGCAGCCTTTCAGTGCAGGTGACTGCGGTACCTCTGGAGAAGGTGAGCGCTGGTTCTGCTACCACCATCCTGCCCCGCTGCGTATGGGCAAATGACCCAAAAACCAGTCCACAAGAGCCAAGTCACACTGTTTCACCCGCACAAAATGCACACCCTGCGACAACAGGACGGCCTCCTTCCCGTGCCACGCAGAACAGCAACGCGACCACAGGGAGGCCAGCGTGACCGTGCCGATGCCGAGGTCAGGACTGCAGCCGCGATGTGCTTTACAATCTAACAGCGCAAAAGCCAGACACGAAGGTGCTGGGTCCCGTCTCGCTGCCGGGCAGAAGGTCCTGCCCTGGAAGCCTGCCCGCTCCCGCAGAGCGGAGGGTATCTGCTGAAGCCAGAGAAGTCTTCTGCTAACACCAACATCAGCAAACCAGCACAGGAACAGATTTTAAAATTTGCAAACAAGTATTTCTACCCAAAACCTGACTGCAGGATTTTAAGTAGTCTACAGGCCAAAGGATTAGTCAGAAAAATTATCTGGCAGATAATCTGCAACAATAAGCAAAACCAGAGCACATCACCATCTGCTCACAGATACCTCCTAAGAGGGAAGGAGCCCTCAAATTAAAGTCTTTGTATCTAACTGCTGATAAACCAGCTCTCATATTCCAAGTGCTCCCATGGTAAATTAATCACAATAAAGGAAACAGGTAGAATTTAGGACCACAAATCTTAGCACTGTCATTAAAAGCACATTAGTTGAGCCGTCACTTGACCAGGCCACGTGGTTCAAGCCAACCACGTGCTCAGTCTGGGAGGCTGCCCCATGTCCCGCACTCCCGGTCGGTGCCGAAGGGCAGTGAAAGCCAAGGGCTGCTGGAGCCTGCGGGTCCCTGCGCACATGAGCCCCTGCAAGAACAGTGTGCTGCTGGGCACATCTGGGCAGGCACATCTGGGCAGATGTCCTGCCTGGCCTGCACACAGACAACACGCTCCGGTCCCAACCGCCCTGGAGACACCTCTGCAGAGCAACAGTCACCGCGCTCCAACAGAGAGGAGGTGATCTGAGCTCTGTTTAATTAAATATAGTTTGGGAAATTCTCTGCTTTTGTTAAACACTGCCTCAGAAGAGCAGAGCTGAGTAATCCACCAGTGGGGAAAGCACGCTCTTTAGCTACAAGGTATTATTATTATAGCCTTAATATCAAAATGGTTTGCTCAGCCTGTAACATCAGACTGGAGTAAATGCTCCCAGCCTTGGCAAGATGCAGAGATAGTCCAGGTCTACATCACCACTCGAGGCTTGCATGCAGAGGAGTCTCCTGCCTGGAGAGGTAGATCACTGATTTGCAGCCCGTTCCTGCAGCACAGGACAACAGATCAGACAGACCAGCAGGAGAACGTGTGTAGGGGTATGTGTGTGCGCATGAGTACACGCGTGCATGCACTTGGGCAACAGAATAATGAACCCTCTCCAGGACCAAGAGGCAACCAGGACCTTCTACAAAAGAGAGCTGGCAGATTTGTCCTACATTGTAACGGGCATCAACGGGGACAGGAGACAGCACTGCAGCAAGGCCAGTGAAGTCAGTGGCACGCCTGCACAGGCTCTCGTCTCAAACATCCAAACCATCACAATAATTATTAACAGTCTGAGACTTCTGAGAAACCACGAAATTTAAGTCTCTTTTAGAGCATTCAAAGAAGAATCTCTCCCTTCTCAAGTTGAAAAACAAACCCTTTCTCTGCCTTTTATTTGCTAATTAAAGGCATTCATTGTATTCAGATCTCATTTTTTGTACATAATGTTTTACGCATCTGTTTGATTAAAAAAGAACCCAACAACCCAGCTTCATTAAGCTAATTAAACACATTCAGTCATTGGTTAATATTCTGAAGCACTTCCCAATTATTCTTCCCAGTTATTAAATCTCCTCCAAGGATTATATTTTCTCACTCGCTACACTCTTTATTAGCCAGTGCCCAAGGCCAGTTGAAATTACCCGATCTGTAACTCTGAAGACCCCAGAGTCTTCTTAGCACTGAGATTTCTGTATGAAGCTGTGGTCAGGCTGCCTACCTGCACCCTGGACCACCAACATGCGGGTCTCTGAGAACAGGAGGACTAACAAACCCATGGGTAGCCTCTCACCTCCCTCTCCCCGTAGCATCCTTCTCTTCTACCACTGCATCCTACCTCTCATCCATTTCCATGAAAACTTGTAAGAACACATCAAAGCCTTAACCATGGTGAGATGCTCGAGTCCAGCAGGACAAAGGCTCCAGAAGCCAATGGGTGGCAGAGTGAGAGACAGGGCTGACAGAAAGGGACAGCAGATGTATGGCTTGTCTTTCACCCAGGGTCTGGTTTCAGGAGGAAACTAGGCTAAAAAACCATGAATATTCTCCCTGTCTTGCTCTGTCTTTGAGAAAGCTCCAATTTACAGGGTTCTAGTCCCATCTCCCGGCCCCAAACACCACCAGGATCTCCCATCTCAGGAAGGAGCAGCAAGGGATGCTGATGAAGCTTTGCATTCATATGCATTCCCAGCACTGCAGAGAAATGAGATCTGCAATTTGATGCATGTGGCACAAAAGCAATCTTCTGTTTGCTCTGTCATCAGCAATCATTTCAGCAGGGTGCCCTGCTGCCAATTAATCTTTCTTTGTCTTTTCTTAGCATCCACAGATCCCTAGGTGCTCTCAGCCTGCTGTTTTCCAGACCAGAGACCGACAGTTCAACCTTTCCTTGTACTGGGCACCCATAAGGATTCCTCAGTGCCTGATATATGGGCTGGGCTCCTGCTGCAGACTTCTCCCTCTATAAGGGAAAAAAGTGTCTCACCCCACCAGAAAGCCATTTCTCCTCCAGGCACCCGCAGAAATGTAACCTCTCTCTTCTCTTCAGAGGTGGCTGAACTTGCCCTAGAGGTTTCAGCTTTGCAGGTCAGAACAGATAGAGCAGGACTGCATAAACCTCACTTCTCTTGGAAACAGGGCTGAAAACACACCCCCACCGGTCTCAAACTTGCATGAATTACCTAAACTCCTGAATACGGGGCACTGTGGGATCTGCCCTGCTTTATCCCGGGAGCCTGAACAGAGCAACAAGGAAGAGCAAGGGGAGAAACTCTCCTTCTGTTTGCTCCTCCAGCAACCTCTGTTATTTCAATTTAGAGAAAATGGCCAGAATTTGTTCTCCTGGTATAACTGGCGGTTACACTAGCAGGAAATCACTTGGTGGTAATTTAAATTGAACTAGCAAGAAATTAAGAGGTTGATGCAGCTGCAATTTGACATGGGCTGACCTGGGGCCTGAGCAGAACCTCACTAACACATTTCCTTTAGGACCATCTGTTCTCCTCGGTTCACACTGTAATTAGTTTTCCCTTTTTGATAGCCAGGCAAAGAGCCTAGACCAACACTTGAAAATTTGGCCAGGTTACTACAACTGTTCAACAGCACAGCAACAGCACCGACTAATAGAGAGCTCACCGCCCCACCGTGCTTAGTGCTGTAAAACACATTAAGAGGCAAACTCTGGCTCCAAAAAGCTTACAATCAAAGCAGGCATTAGAAAGAGAGCTTAAAAAAAAAGATCCCCAGAGGGCCACTGCTTTTAAGCAGGTGCTGAACCCCCTTGAAAGCCTCCCCCAGCTCCCTACATCACCAGACCTCAGCAGTCAGTGTTTGTAAGGGGCTTAGGGAGAAGCAGCAAGGAAAGTCCTGTGGGATGACAGAGGACTTCAGTACTTTTGAGGTGCAAGTTTTCAGAAGCTTGATACAATACCAAGCATCTAGACACTCAACAGGTGGATTATACTACCAGCTTCAAAAAAAAAATCAAAGCAGGAAAGAGATGTCTTGCTCTTTCCCTAATTCCTCCTTTCATTTGTCTTCCAGGTTTGGAGCCTTTCAAGTTCAAGGTTTCCAATGCCTCCCTGTGATCAAGGCATTTCTTGCATGCCCTTTTCAAATGGTGAAGCGAGAGTCTCACCAAGTTACAGGCCTCCAGGTCTTAAAGACACCCAAACACTGTGCACTTCACAACAGTCTTGGAAGAGCTGGAGGCACCTAGCCACACATCAAGCCCTTCACTTGGCTCTGTGAAACCTGCCCGTGGAGCACGACACAGTGGGAGAGCTCTGAAAAGCTGCAGACAAGTTGGGATGCTAAGCTCCCCCCTTCCCTTTGTAGATGCACAGCTTTTGTGAAATTTTTTTCTGGCTAGAGTAAAAAGCTGACAGTCTTGCAACCCTCCGGAGAGGGCTGGGATGCAGGATGAGGCCTCAGTGCTGACAGGCTCTGCTTCTCTGAACACCCTGCCCGCCCCCAGGGAGATGAGCAAGATCAAAGGGAGAGCACCAGGGCTGGGACTGAGGTCCTGGGAAACGCAATGCGCAAGCCGCTCTTCTGCATTTCCCCCCATCACCAGCAGTATTTCTTTATCTTAGCCTGAAGGAGAAATTAAAATTGTCAAGGACTAACGGACTAATGTTCTTCAAGTGCAGCCAAGGAGCAGGAGAGCTCTGCTGCACACCCTGCCAGCCCCGCAGGGAACAAGGGGCAAGCGGGGCTGGAAGCACAGCACCTGCCCTAGGCGAACCCAACGCGCTCGAGAGCGGCGCTGGCTCCGGGTCAGTGATTACTCGGGACATGCTCCGTGCCTGATCCCTTGGGCCCCGGCTGCTCTACGCAGGTCCTGGGCTCCCTCCGCTCCACGGAGAGGGCAATGCTCTTGTCCCTCTGCTGGGAGCAACACAACTCCCCGCAGACCTTCCCCATATACCAGTTCAGGGGAACTGGTCAATGCCCATGAGGGGAGAAGCCCCATCCCACTTACCCGTTTAGGAAGAGAGAAGAAGCCTCATCACAACAGTTGTTCCCTCTTAACCCCAAAACTGCAAGCAAGGTTCCCTTTGGTCACATCTTCCTACAACCCTGATGAACAGCGTGACTTAGGCCATGACCTGTGCCAAAGCCAACAGCAGCAACAACAGCCTTCACAACCTCACATCCACTATGGATTCACATGCTCCAGGGAAAAAAAACAAAGCAAAAAACCCCCCAGAAGTCCTTTAGTAGTTTCTTCTTTGCATCAGCCAGTTTGCCAGCCAACGCGGAAGACAGGAGAAGGATGCTACTGCCATAGAGACCTGCAGTTCACAAACGTGCGGCAGAAGGAACATCTCCCCTTCAGCTTGCTCTCCTCACTTCCAAGCTTTTTGTGCCCCTTAAGATGATGTCTGCGGCTCAACAAACACATTACGACAGAATATTTGCTCTTAATTTGCCCCTTGGGTGTTTTGCTGACCCTACTGAGAACTACATTTAAATATGCAATTTCCTGGCTAGGCTCATTTGCAGTCCTTCCCCCCTTCGATGACTATGCAAGTCTGGCCCAGAATCCAATTAGCTACTACCACCCTTTAAATCAAAGGAATTAAAAAAAACCCGCTCATCAAACAAGATAAAGGATTTTAATTACATCATTCTTATTATATGTCTAAATACTTAGAACTCCCAGGCTCTCTCTGGGAGGTGGGCTTGAAAGGCTAGAAAAATTACAAGTTTCCAGCAGAGAAAATTGTAGCCAGAACAAGCAGTCTGACAGCAGAGTCAGTCTGCCTCCCCTAATTACCAGCCGCTTGTCTGGTTTAAGGCACTGCAGAGGCAGACACAGGCACAAGCTGCCCAGCACCGGGGCACAGGCAGCTGCTCCCCAGCATCCACGAGGGGTGCTGGCAAGCCCCACCACTTCCCACGCGAAGGAGCGATTGCGGTTCATCTGGTTTTAATGCAGAATGGAGAAACCTCCTTTCACCAACGTCACCTCCACATGGCCATGAATGTTATGGTTGCAGATTTCAGAGGAGCCTAAAGTGAAAGGATCCGGAGATCAGGAACCCTTTGGACATCCTAGCCTTGTGCACCTCAACCGAAAGGGTTTCTCTGGCTGTTCAGACTCAAGAGTGGCCTCAGGGCACCTGCAGGGACCCTTCTGGGAAGGCTTCTCCTGCTCAGCAGCTCTGGTCTTGGCTTCTTGCCTGCCTCCAGGAGCCACTCAGCAGAGTGCCATGAAACCTTTGCCTCTGGTGGGTCCCTGCATGGTTGTCCAGCCTGAGCATGAAGCCAGGCAGGACAGGAAGAGCCAAGCACTGTGAGGCTGGAGGGTGGGATGTGCCTTTGCCTTGGAGCCAGCCAGCTGAGCACCTCAGCCCAAACACCGGGGTTTCCCATTGCCAGTATTTCTCAGTTTGGGAGACACAAGGGCTGCAGATGGGTTCGAAGGAGGTCAAGGACTTTGAAAAAACAGCATTTCCAGCAGCAACACAGTTTCTCCAATGCAGGCAAGTAAGCAGTGGCTGGGATCGTGCTGCCAGGTAAACTGCCCAGGTACGAGCAAGCTGCCTCCAGCTACCAGCAGGAGCCAGTTCCTCCTGGTCAGTACGCCCAACCGTGCCTGCTCCCGACAAACGCAGGGGCTTCTCGCACCAGGCCTCCTGCTCCTCAGGAGCCAGATCTGCCACCAGCTGAGGGAATTGCAGAAAATCCACTGATGAACCAAAAAACTGTTTGAGAAAGCACGCTAGACAGCCCAGTCTCCTGGGGAGAGCTGGAAGGGGCTTTAGTCTCAGTCACAGGCTTCTTGCCAAGAGAGTCAAGCAAGAGCTGCAGAGGCTCCATGCAACCCTCAGCTCCTGACAGCCTAACAGACACCTTCAAAGAAGCTCAAACAAGGACAGTTTCACAGTGGGATAGGGATTCTCCCCAGGCAGCCAGCATTGCCAAAAAGTTTATTAAAAACAACGATGAGATTTCTCTTCTCCACTGACTTCCCCCACTGCACACCCTTCCAGCTACACCTGGGCAGAGCTGCTGTCAGATCCTTTTGCAGAAAGCCATCTCCTGGGGTACTTGCTCCTCCTTGCTGATGAGGAACTCTGAGCCATCCTCTCCTCTCGCACACAGCTACACTGACAGCTCTGCAGAGCTCCCCAAAGCACTAGGAGACAGCCTGATGGCTAAGTGTCACTGCACTTCTAGGTTAATAAAAGCTGGGACACAGGAGGAGGGAGAGGACAGTCACTGTCTTAGAGGCTGCATTGCACAGCAGGGGAATGTTTCAGGGCAAGGAAGTATTTATTTCTATATGAAGAACATGGAATATTAGAGACTTCAGGTTTCTTTTCTTTCACAAGTTCTCACTGAAATAAGACTCTTGGCAATTTGCAGAAGCCACAACAGACCTTCAGTGAATCCAGGTGTTACCCAGCTCACAGCGGAAAGGCAAAGGAGCCATTCGGCCTTGTGTCCCCAGAGTCTTTGCAGTTCACTGATGCAGATCTGGTGGCTTACGGTTTCTATTGCTGTGGCATTTCAGACCTCAGTTATCACCCGAGAGCCAGACCGTGGTGCTGCACAGAGAGAAGGAAGTTCCCGCAGTAAAGGTTTTGCTCTTAGCACAAGAAACACTGGGACAAGCAGAGAGATGCCTGGAAAAGCATGGGGCAGACAGTATTGGCTTTGCTCATTTAGTCATTTGGGATCCAGGAGGTTGTGCCACAGAAGAACCAAGAGTGGGACATGCTCTTGTGCTGTCCCTTATGCATCTGGGGTTGATATTCTGGGCAGCAGGCTTCTAAATGCAATGGCATTTGGGTGGAGGATTGCCACCCTTTGGCTCCATAGGAACAGCAAACTGAAAACCCAGAGCCTAATGAAAAGGGGCAAGTTTCATTCTGCAGTCTGACTTATCAGTCTGCCTGGCATTAAGGAATGGACTCCCAGCAACTGCTATGAATAAGTCATGCCTTTTTACTATTGCTTCAAGCCAAATTACAAGCACCGCTCACATCAATACTGTATGAGAAAGGAAAAAGCAGAAGCCTGATTGGAGTATGGAAACATGCTGGAAGAGATGCCTGATCTCTCTAACATGCAGGTGCACAGTAGTAACTTGGCCTGATTTTTGTCAGCTGAAAGCACTCAGCCTCATGAATGTTACTACAGGATAAAGGCAGGCAAAGCCTCAAAAGCAGTGGTTTAAGTGGTTTGGGCTGACCTGAGAGTACAAGGGACCTAAAGTCTGCAGGAAAAGCAGCAGCCCAAATGCTCTTGCTTCCTCAATGCAGTGAGCACCAGAACAAGGCAGATGTGCTGGAAACATTCCTCAAAACGGGATTCCACATTCAAGCAATGCCAGGAGAATTGCCTTCTCCCCAGGCCCAGCAGAGCCACGCTCATCCCTATCCACCTGGCGAGGGTTCATGTGCCAAGCTATAGTTGGGCACCTCCCACTTCTCCAGCCTTGTCTGTGCCTGCAGATGAGGTGGACAAATCCTCATCTCAGGTCGGTTTATACTCTACCCTGCAGTGCAGGGAGTCTTGGGAAGTGTTAACCTTTGCCAGCAAAGTTACCCGACAGCTGTGGGCAGTCGACAGCAGTTACCCGAGCAGCCACAGGTCAATAGTTAGAGGCTAGTGGATGAGTTATCTTCTCATACTGTTTTAATATGCCACTCAGGGCAAGCACACCATTAGCACAAGGGGGCCCAAACCCCCATTTCCAGCATAATTAAAACCATATAACAGCACTAACCAGGCAGCATTACTAGAATCAGGTGTTAGAAAGTGCTGAAGTCAAGACTTCACTCATCCAGTTGGTTGGCTTATGCATGGGTACCGCAACAATCTTCCATCACGGAAACTGCTCAGTTTGTCTCATCCAGGTCCTGCCCTCCCTCTTTCACCTTCAGCTCACATCCATCCCAGCCTCCCAATAAGGAGGCAGCTCACACAGCTTCCGGCTTCTTGTCCACAAACAGACAGGATCCACACGCTAGGGCTGCACATGGAGAAGGGAGGATCTGGTGCCAGACACAGCATGAAGCAACAGCTATAGATCCTCTTCCAGAGCCCACATCAAAGCAGCGCATCACAGATTAAGACCACCAGCTGCATCTCGCACATGAAGAGGTCCAGAAGCAGGAAAAGAGGCTCCAGTGATGCCTGCGTGTTGCCAGCACCATGGTGAGGAAGCACAAAGGCAGGTGCTGGTGGGGAGTAACTTGCCCAAGCCGGACACAGCAGCACAACAGCATGGGGGCGATAATGAGAGCCAGCTCCAACAGGTACGTGTGCACGCAGAGCTCTGCAAAGCTGTGCGGTCCTGATTCCTGAGCTTCAGCCACTGCAGGTGTGACAGCATGTACCCAGGCTTCGTTAGGCTTGCCCAAGCTACTGGTATGAAAGCAATCCTATCATCCCCAGTTCTCTTGTTTTTAGGACTGCTTTCTATTCCACAATATAGAAACTCGAACACTCCCTGGAGGTGGGAGGGGGAAGACGACAGAGACAGATGGACAGCCACACTAAAGTCTTTTCTTACCATGTCAGTAAGGGATCAACAGCAAAAGGGCCTTTGAGTTAAAATGCTTTGGCCCTGCATTTGCATGCTGTATAACAGACACATTAGGAGGCTGGTCCAGCCTTCGCTGCATCCACAAGACTGCAAAGCAGAAGTGGGTATAGGCTCTGCAATACAGGGATAGGCAGGAAACGAGCCAAAGGAGGACGACAGCATCTCACTGCAGAGAGCTGCTCCAATATCATACCAAACTGCCAAATGTAGGTGCTAAAGTCCAGATCATGAGAGTATAATCTCACACTCCTGAGTAGGACAGATTTGCACCTCCATCAGTCACCAGCAGTTGCGAATCCAACAGTTAACATACCCTCGCAAGGTGTTATTCGGCCTGGGCTCCCACAGCACTTTATCCTTCCCTTTCCCACCCTAGCCGAGTCCCCCGTGGCCTGCTTCTAGTTTAACACCCTTGCTAAGCACTCAGTGTCTGGGTCAATCTGTGAATTGGAGGTAAAGCAGCTCAAGGTTACCAAGGAAATCTGTAGCAAAGGAAGCAGCTGAATTGCTCTTCTCTGAGCTAATTGCACAGCCCGCGCGCTGGGTCATCCTTCTCCCCTTCAGAGCCCTGTGGGGCTGCAGGAACCACTCCTGCTTAGCACGCTTAGGGCACAGCAGCCACAGCAGGAGCCAGTGCAAAGCAGGAACACCAGGGCCAAGAATTTCTTCCTCTGCAGTTAAGAAGTGCTGTGCGCAGAGGTAGGAGTCTTGCCCTGCACGGCTGCCCCGTGCAGCAGCCTCCAGGGGAGGCAGGACACAACGGCCATCCCAACTGCGCCGTTCACGGTTCGTCCCTGCAAGGTCACGCCATGAGGAGTGAGCAAGTGGAGACAGGCAACTGCAGAAGGCTGCAAGAAATTAAGTGCAAGGCAATGAATTTGGCAGTTGCCGCTTAACGGTGGGATCAGCAAGAAGGAAAGCTGGGCTTCGATGGGTTTTTTTTTCCTGCTTGTCCAACAGGATACACGGTTGCTCTGCAGAGTAGAGTGTGGGAACAGGAGACAGGGAAGGATGCCTCCATCTCAGAAAGATGCACATTCATGTGCCGCTCCGGCAGACAGCGGCACATCGCAGCCTTGCTGTTTACGCTCACACCAGTATAATTAGAGCAGTCACTGTTAACTAGCTAACAACTTCACTGTAAACTCTGAACAATACTGAAGAATTAATCACACGACAGTTCACAGCCTTCCCTGAAAGCAGCCACCAATTTGTAGAAAACACTGAAGCCGCCCCAGAGACTAGCTAAATTAGTCCCACAGGCTTTCTGGCAAAAAGAGCAACTCCGAGAGGTACTGATCCAAAAATAAGGCCTGCCCAGGGCAGCAACCCAACAGAAACAAGCCCTTGACAAACCGCACCTTTATCACGAGGCATGAGTCAGCTCGTGTGCCAGTTGCCACCAACAAATAAAATAGAGCGATTCATTCCCAGCCAGGTCCACTCCCTAAGCCTGCAGGTTTCTGGGATGGAGAGAGAAGCTCCCCGGTGCCTTTTATGACAAACATTTATACTTCTCCCTCTGTTTCTGTCCGTATCACTTATGCCAAAACATAAAACTGAAGACTGAATTGGAACAGAAGAGTTTCTAAAGACTTGTCCCAGGAAGAAACGTGACCAGGGGACTGAGCCTGCAAGTCTCTAAGCGAGCAAGACCTGCAGCCTCCGTGGTTGGTGCAGATGTCCCTAGCAGAGCACATTGCTCTGACCAAGGACACAAGCCTCAAAACTGTCACCTGTGGCTAACTGGGCCAACCGAAAATATCCAGCTTTCCAGAGACCGTGAAACTTGCACATATACTCCTACCTCACCCACCACCACAAATCAACAGCCAGCCTTCCACACATCCATGAAATCACAGCGGTTTCTTCCCACCTTTATCTTCAGGATAGTATCCTATCCCAATTTATCACTTAGCAGGAGTATTCCTTCTCTTTTTAGAGCATTTCAGACTGTTCTTTCCAAGCATACTAAGCTTAACCGCTGCCTTAATTAAAGCACACGCTTGATTACATGGCATTATTTGATATCATTCATTTATCTGCTGTCCCCGATGCTTTCATGCTTTATCTATCATAAACATCACTAAGTACTAAGCTTCAGATGTGCCAGATGACTGAGTTAAGTCAACAGTTGCTTCTGTACACTTCAATCACCCTCACTGCCTTTACAGCCAGATACCCCCATGCGCTTCTTTAACCACGTATTTGCTGGTGACTGGGTCATTTCCCTGCCTGCTGGGCACCTGCTTCTCAAAGCAAGCAACAGCCAGGACTGAAGAATAAAGGAGTGAAGATCAGAGGAGCAGAAGAGGAATCTGAAGCCATGAAGAGAAAGACATAAGAGGAGGAATTTTGATGAGGACAACCGCCTGCCTAGTTTCCCCCGAGATGCGTCTGCTTTCCTGCCTGCCAAAGCACAATCCAGCAACGTCTTACCTTATAATGACTTTATACTCCATTTTCACCCTGGCAGCTCAGGTGGGGGCTTTGGCCAGGAGCCGAAGAGCTACTTGCCAGCTCACCTGAGCAGCATCCTCAGCAAAGGGCCACGCTCAGCTGCCTGCCCTTTCCAATTGCCAAACGCTGGCAGCAGCAGCAGGCATCTGCTGGAAGGTGTGTAGGAAGAAGTCACCCCCCCCCCAGCAATTTAGTGGGGGGGGGGGTGAAAGAAGCAGGAGAGCTCCAAGAACAGTGTGCTGCTGCACAGAGCTGGAGCGCAGCCGGCCTCTACCAAACCGCTTTCCCTCCCACCCTTCGCCCCTCTGCGCTGCCCGACACCGCACACACAGCGCCAGCACGGAGCCCCGAATCCGCAGGGGAGCTCACACGAGCAGAGCCTGCCTCCCCCTCCCGCCCCCCAGGTTTCAGGGCTTTGGGCTGTTGGATCCCATCGTTCACCTGCGCTTTGGGGCTGTAATGGGCACGTTCTCTCCAGGCACCTTCCCAAGGCAGAGTAATTGCCTGTATTGATTTCAGCCGATATCAGACAAGCTGCCTTCCGCAGCTCCGGCACAGATGTTGTCCTCACGCTGAGCTCCCCACCAGCACATATCCCTTCCCCTCCACTAGGTTATTACACCATGGTCTGCACCAGATTTATTCTCTCTGCACCTCAGCAAGGTGGAGAAGTGCTCTGGAGCCCCGAACCACCCTAACACCCCAAGCCTTTAGAGCAGCTTTCCCTAAAGCCTCTTAGAGAAAATCCTCCTTCCCCTGCTCCACCAGAGAGATGAGTTTGCAAAGGCTCTTCTGCAGTCAGCACTGAAACTTCAGAGAAGACTTGGCCTTCAGACAAAACTCCCCCTTCCATAATCCAGCAGCGGTTGGCACAAGTGGCTAGCTTAATACACCCTTCAGTAACTTCAAGCAACACACACCAGCAAGTGGAAGAGATGCTGTGCTCTGGCAGCCAGACCCTTGGCTGAAATGCAGAGTGACATGCTCGGCACGGTGCCACCTCTTTAAACCCAGCCAAGCTCTGAGCCATATAAGCTCTTGCAGTGATTGCTACCTAAACAGAGCTTCTTCCTCCATCAGAGCACCGCCACACTGCCCTTTCGAACATCTCCTCTGCTGCAGCAGGACCAGAAGCATGCAAGGACTGGAGGCTGTTCTCCAGCTGCAAGTGGGCACAGGCCACACAGGTGCTAAAAGGCTCTTTAAGAGCATCCACTGTAGGGCTGCGACACTGCAGCACCAAGGGAAGACAATTAAGCAAGCTGAAGGGGGCTCTTTCAACACCTGGGCCAGCACTGCAGCCAGAAGTCTCCACAACCTGGGGCTCCCAGGGTCTGCAGGCTCCCCACTGCTTCCTCTCCAGCTACATCAGCTGACGCCATAGCAAAAAAGTAAAGACCACATGCACACACAGACTCAGGCCTTGCTGCACTGAATTTAACCGCTCCCCACCCAGAAGCTCCCATCCCTTCTGCAGAGAGGCTCTGGGCTGTTTGTCCATCAGTAGTCACACTCACTGCACTGCTACGACCAGCACTCGTTTCATCCTTGGCATATAATTCAGCTATTACTGAAGACAGATCACCCACAACTTCCTCAAGAGAAGTCAAGCACAGCTCTTCACTGTCTACTTTGTCCTTCAAACCCTGCTCCGTGCATCCTGCCCCTCGGGCAGCCCTGCACCTCCCAGCACGTCACAGCGCCTACCACGCTCTGCATCTCGGAGAGCCGGAGCTCGGCTGAGCGCTGTGCACACGCACACGCGGAGGATCTCACCCCCAGGCGCGCACAGGGCCGGCAGCGGCTGCAGGGAGCGCTCACCGCGGGGCGGCCCCAGCCGGCAGGGACCCCTCCGCCTTCGTCCCATCTGCGCCTAGAGCGGGAGAAGGCGCTTGAGACTGGTCCCGAGACCGCCGCAGAGCGCTTAACGGGCACACGACAATGTTTTATTAGTCCACAGGAAAAAAAGTTATATTAAAAAAGCCACTGCTGGGGGCAGGGGAAGCCGCCAGCCGAGCCCCGCGCTGCAGGCTGATGAGACAGACCCCGTGCCGCAAGCCGGGCAGGGGGCGGCTGCAGCCCGAAGGCGCTCCAGTGCCTGCAAACGCAGCTTGCCTCCGGAGAGAGGCCACCGGGACGCGCGGGCCCAGCGGCACCGCGAGTCGAAGCCCAGCCTTCGCCGTATCAAGCAGCGACATGCCCGAGCTCCTCGCCGGGGCGATAAGAGCTGGCGCTGACGCTCTGAGCTGCTCGGATTTGGCCTTCGCCAGGCAAGGGCCAAGGGAGCCACCCGGGCGGCAGCACTTCTCGCTGCGCCTGCAGATGGGTGCAAGTCCCACCAGGCACGCAGGCACCCCCGCCGCGACCCGGGGCGCGTGGCGGCTGCACCCCTCGCGCGGGGACGTGCCGAGCCCGGCGCCAGCCCGCTGCCCTTGCTTTCCCCTGCAAGCAGGCGAGATAACGGCTCTCCGCTTGCCTTATCCCCTTCCAAAGGCAACACCTCAGAGCCACCCCGGGTCAAACGCCAGGACAAACTGAAGCTGCCAGAGATGCCTCGCAGGGAGGAGGCTGCTAACGCGCTGGGGGAAGCGGCACTGCAAGACCAGCTGGGACTATGGCAAACAGAAAAGCAACAGTTCCCTACCGCACAGAGCCCTCCCCACTGAGTTACAACTCCCGGACGGTAAATCCAGCTGCGGCAGAGCGGCTGCAGAAAGCGGCGTCGCTGCAGGGCCGGCAGTTTTCCTCGCCCGCAGCACAGCGGCCTCGGAGAGCCGCGGTCCATTCCCCCCTCGGCCAAAACCGAGGGGAGCAGGGCAGGAAAACGCCCCGCGAGGCGCGACCCGGGCACGGGCAGCTGCCCGCGGGGAAGCGCAGCCCCCCGGGGCCCGGCCCGGCCCGG
>NW_020448308.1:1861218-1877255 GCF_003343035.1 Apteryx rowi
CGCGCGCTGCCCCCCACGATCCGAGCCGCGGGCGGGGGCGGGAGCGGACGCGCGGTGCCCGGTGTGGCGAGGCGGCGTGCGGGGCGGCAGGACGGACTGACCGCACGTACAAGCATTTTCTGAAGTCTTATGGCGTCGCGGGGGAAACGATGCGCGTTACAGATTCCCCTGCCGTCGCTCAAGGAATTCCTGCCGGCACAAGCTCTAAATCTATCGTGACTCATGTTTTTGTTTTTTTTTCCCCCCAGCTCTGTTTTACCTTCTTGGCCTGAAGCTGTCACCGCCCAAGGTCGAGGGTTTCCCACTGCAGCCCCGCAGCCAGCTGCGAAGCGCGTTTCCCGCGGGATTCATGCGGATGTTGCTGTTGTGACAAGTGACTTGCAGCCAGGCTCACTGGTCTCCACCGTAACCCTGTGCTGGGTCGGGGTCCCGGCCAGGGATCTCTGCATTCGTCGGGGAGCGAGAGTTGGATTAAAGCCACCTCCTGGCTCAGCCCGCTGCAGGCTGCTGCTGCTCCGTCCCTCTGTGACAACCCGCTGACAGAGAAGTCCCCTGCCCTCTTCCAGTGGGTGTCAAATAATCCTCGGTGTTGAAACAGAAAGATTTTTTTAACATTGCTTTCATATCTCAAAATGACTCAACATATTAATACTGCAGCTTGTGGTTTACCATAAACTTTGTTTCCCATCCAAAAAAACTTGCTCGGTTGTCTTCACTGTGTTTGCTGAAGTATCAAAATGTAATTAAGGGGACACCAATCATTAAAATATCAAAGTTTGCAGTAAGTTTTGCTAAGACCATGAACTTTTTTATTTACTCATTCTGCAGATATGTGTTTTTTAGTCAGATATATCCGACTGCAGTTTATTGTATGTATTCAAGTCTTATGTCTCCTGCAGAAATGTGCTTTGTCACCCTGGTAAGTCATGTACAGCTGAGCGGCTCCCTACAGATGAACAGGTTTATCCAGGGCAAATGCACTTTTAGTTTCACCATAAATATATTTGTCAAATCTCTTTGCCGATTTTCAGCCAGAAATATTTTGTTCTGAAAGGTTTTGAATTTCCACTTGAAACATTTGAGAGCTTATATGCCCACTGTTAATTTTCAGTTTGGCTAATAAATAAAAAATCATGGATCAAGTTATTTGACCACAACATTCTCCCTCCCCTCATTTATTTTGCAAAGAAAAAAAACAAAAAACCTGACAAGCTGGTACTTGTGTGGTTCTAAACTTGATTAAAGAATTGTTGTATTCAGTGAAATGATCCCTAGGTTAGAAACCTAGAAAGGATCGTTCTTTTAGCTCATCAGAGAGGAAATCAAGTGGAGAAGATCCTCCATGAATGGAAAACTCTGGAGCAGAGAGGGTCTCTTGGGTGAAGTGACTAGCAGTGTGGCATGAGCCGGTGGGAAGATGACAGAGCCGGTCACATTTTAGAGTGACCAACAGACACGTTTTCTCTTTTTCTAGTTATTACTATTGGCGGTTTGGAAAGTATTGCCTTTCAGTGCATTTTATTTGTAGTCCTGCCAGTGTTTCCGTGGTTTCATGCCTTTAAATATTATTGGCTCCAATTTTCCCTTAGATACAGGTACACAATTCCTTCTTGCTGCAGTCAGAGCAAAGAAACCAAAGCGAAAATATAAATGATGCATTGAGGGGTCCGTGGTTTCTGCAGGAGGAAGGTTAGGGCAGAGTTTCTCCACCCCTTGGATAAATCACCAGCAGCTGGAAATATATCCTCCTCTCTTTTTCCGCACAGAAAGCCTTCCTGACCAAAATGAGGAGGCAGGAAATACTCTAGGGCTGGTTTTGGAACAGCAAAACCTGGCACAAAAGGTTTCCAGCATCTCGACCTGCCCAGGTTTTCTGTGGCCTCACCCTTCCAGGCCACGTTTGGTCCCTGCTCAAGACAGTGGAGCTTCACCTGAGTAAGAAACGGAGGCTCTGACCGTCTCCACGATGGTCTTGAGCAGAAGGCAGCGAGGACGTGTCTCAGGGCAGCCATGCAGGGCGGCGCAGACCTGCTGCAAGCCGGGCGGTGCAGCAGCCTGCAGCGCCTTGCCAAGATGCCGTTTGGCTCCCAGGGTCAGGGTGGGCATGAGGACAGTCTTGCAGCAAATCTGGGCCCAGCGGTGGCCTGAGTATCTACCTGTTCATGGGGCTGTTTCACACATTTCCCATTGCCCGCGGAGCAGGCAGCCTGGTCAGTGAGGACAAGGTCTCACGGGCTTCACATCAGCTCAGACAGAACAGCAAGGAGAAATCACTACAGACCCAGCTGTGTAACTGGGCGTGCTGGGACCTGTGCTATGGGCCATGAAGGAGACGGATGCCACTGCTGTGTTTGCTTTTTAATGCTGAGAGCAAAGGCATCCATCTCTTTTTTTTTCAAATCCCCAGCACCCTGCTCTGATGATCGCCAAGTAGACGTCATCTCAAAACCGCTTTCCTGCCTCACCTCCTGCCCCGATGGTGTTCGCCCAGAGGTACCCCTTGGAGCTGAGATGGGGTCAGACCGGAGGAGAAGAGGAGGCCAGCAGGCTGTCTGTCGGCCGCGATGGGCTCTCAGGGAAAGTAGAACAAGCAGTGAGGAAAAGTAAAGCCTCCTCAATTTGGGCTTTGCAGGTCCTCTTTGAGATGCCTAGAAGATACTTGCTGTTTGGAGAGCGCCGAGGATTGTCCTTGAAGACCTGTGTCCTTTAATGCCAGCTAGTTTAAATCACTAGTCACGTTTGAAACGCAAGATTAGCACCATGATCAGGGTCTGAAACCATCACCTCCAGCAAAGACTGCTAGCACTTGACCCAAAGTAAGAACCTGGCCAGCTGGTCTCAATCATAAGCTGCTATTTCTTCCAGGAAAAAAAAAAAAGAAGTGCCCCAGGTCTCTTTCTGTAATACACGAGTAATTTTCCTGCAAAGCACCCGTGACCAGTGCAAGAAGAGTCCCAAATAATGTTTCTCTTGGATGCTTAGACCATAATGGCTGTAAGAACGCTAATATAAGACTTTGGTATTTCTATATTTAGGCGTAGTTGGTTGCTAACATTTCCTGTGTGCTTTCTGGGTGAAAAGCAAGTGGTGAGAGGGTCTTTAATTTGTCCTTGAGTTACAGCCACGAGAGGGAGACTTTACATTTCCCCAGGCATTTCACAAGTGCTCTTCAGGTGAAAAAAAGAAAAGAAAAGAAAAGAAAAGAGTTGAAGTTATCATTTCTTTTAAGAGCAGCTGGTCCAAATGTCTTCATGGCCCATTAAAACTGAGCAGGGTCCTTGTTTCCTGCTGGTAGGCAGAGCTCCGTTAAGCAGAACGAGCCTGCATTACCCCTGCTAAAGACCTGATGGGTTGACTCCACTGTTGCTATATTGGGAATCCATTTGGGCACTTTTGACTTTTCCGCTTTCTAAAATAAGGCAATAAAGCAATTAGAAATAGATAACAGAAGGAGAGAGCACTTCACGAAAGAAAGCAAAAGAAAATAGCGTGGCGTAATTAATGCAGAGCTGGCAACAACAAAAACGAGCCGCCCCAACCGCGCCGTCGCGGGAACGCGGCTGCCGCCTGGGCTGCAGACGTCTCGCGCCGTCGCGGCGCCGAGGGGCCTTTCCCCATGCGGCACGGCCTGGCCTGCGAGTGCACGTATGGAAATAAAGCGTCACTTAGAGCTGGGAGGACATAAATGTTCCTGCCAGTCCTTCTCTGTGTGTCAGTTAGAGGATTTATCCAACCAAAAGCATGCTCCCACGTCAAAAGTGAGAGGGAATTGGTGTAACCTTGCAAGGCAGATGCTTTGTTAGGGGAAAAAGCCAAGATTGCCCTAACTGAAGGACTGGGTTAAAAATAAAAGGGAGCCCAGTGCAAAAGAGAAAGAACGAGTGGTGTGAGAGGTTGCACAGGAAAGACACCAGCTCTTTCTTTAAACTAATTCATTTTTAATTTGCACTGTTATAGTGTCTGGAAGTGCCAGGTGGAAATCAGGTCTCGTTGCACTGGGCACTGTGCACAAACACAATGATTTAGTGTTGCCAGCTTTGCAGAGGTTGAAATAGGATTCCTCATCTCTGCAGAGTCACTAGCCAGCAAATTACTGCAGAATAAGTTTTTCTGCAATTGCTCTTCTGAAATATCTGTGCCACTTGATTTCTTTCAGAGCAACCAAGCCTGAGGGGAGGAAAAGATGTATTTATTTAAGGTCCTACCTAGTAAACCTCACAGATAATCATAAATCTGGAGCTGCCAGGATGAGCAATAGCTCAGGCTGGATCTGCGCTGTTCAGAGGCAGGCTCTGCTCACTACATTTGGATTCGAGTTTAGCAATTATTTGCTGGTGCCTCAGTTTCCCTTTCTGTAAAATACGAGTAGTAACAGGGGCTGCATTGCTCGCTCCCTTCCCCCAGGATCAGTGCAAGAGCCGCTGTTAGCACCATAGCTACAACTCACCAGTGCAAGGGCCTGTTATTGCTGTTGGTAATGACTAGGGATTAGCGGGATAATACGTATTCTTCCTGGGTGTTTTCTGGCTGAACGGACCGGAGAGAGTGTTTAACTTGCCAAGGGTTGCCCAGTATTTTTCTATTAGTTAAATAACCGTGTGCAAGCCCAAAGTCAATTAAACAAGATTATTAAAAATCCCTCAACTGTCACAGCATAAAGAGGAAGCAACGCAGCAACTGGTGTTAACGGGGTCTTTGCACAATGACCAAATCCCTCTGGGTTTCCGCAACATTTTGGCTTGCTGTGCTGAAGTAGGAGAGCAGCAGGAGAGACCAGGCACATTTTTACAACTTGCAATGCAGCCGCTTGCCGTCCGTGACCGTGACACGCGAGTGCCAAGGAGCAGCAGGTTCCCCGACCCTACGGGCAAGAGCAGGCAATGCCGAAACAGGGCGCAGGCTCTGCGTCGGCTCCCCGTGCCGGGACCGAACAAGCCGGCCCTTCTCCTTGCTCTCCCACCTGCGAGCACCGGCTACGGCAGCCCCGTCACAAGGAGAAGCCGTGGGAATTGCCGCCGGGTTTTCCCTGCCTTTTCAGACTGCAGAGGGGACCGGTGCATGTATTAAAGTCAGACAGCTGCTGAGTTTCCTCCAAACAGCTCCCGCTCTGCGTGGTGCCCACCCGAACGCCACCAGCCCTGGGACAGGGGTTAGGTGAGGAGCTCACTCTCGCTGGGTAAAGAATAAAATTACCATCTCTCTCTCTGCTGGTTGCAGAAATGGTCGGTGCATGAAAAGCAAAGAAAAGGATCCCAAAAGATGATGGACTTTGAAAAGCAAGCAAAGAAATGAAAATAAACCCTCCTGTGATTTTTTTAAAGCATGGGATTTAAAAATCCTGGGATTTTTAGGGATCCCAGCTCAGAGGTTTTGAATAACAACTACAAGGGCTCATTTTCAAATAGCATCTTTCCTAAATTCCTATTCTGCCTTTTAATATCTGCCGGGAGGGAATGGGGGCTTTGCACTACAAGCGGCTTGAAAGATCAAGCAGGCAGGAGCAACGCTCTGCTCTGCCTGCAGCCTCGTCCTGCTTCTTTGCAGTTGTGACCAGAGCGGTTGAAGCGGGTGCCAAAGGTTACCTGAACGCTCCGGCTTTGCTGCCTCTAATCTTGGCAGCTCCGGTTTCCCCAGGCGCACGCGGATGTGTGCCGCGGTCTTCCAGTCCCCTCTGCTGGCTGCAGCCTGCCGATGGGGCCGGTGCGCCCGGCAGCGGCCGTGCGGCCGCCCGCGGTGGCCCGGAGAGGTCCAGAGGGCAGGCAGCCGGATGATTATTCGTAAAAGAAGAGCGCCTGCAAAAGCTGAGGAGTCCTGCTGAGAGCAGATCACCTGCCCCCGGGGACGCGTGGCCTCAAGTGAGTTTTCTGGCCGCGTATCCGAATCTCACCTGCGCTGGTGCACGGTGCATGCCTGGTTCCCTCCCGCGCCTGCATGCGGACACCTCTCGCAGGCTCTTCATTCCTGCTCCCCACCGGTCACTGCATTTCAACAGCGGGCAACGCAACCCCTATAGCTTCTTTACTGACCTTTCCAGGGCAGATGCAATCCAATTTCAAAGTGGCAGCAGCCAAATTTCCTCCAGAGGGTGCAAAACAAGAAGGGGAGGAAGGGAGGTCACTCCTGGAAGAGGCAGTGTGCAGAACAGTCGGAGGCGCGGGCAAGCCGGTGCCGAGCCGGAGCACTGTGTCCCAGAGCAGCGCACACAGCCGCCGGCACCGGCAGCAGCTACGCGTGCCTCGGGCTTCGCTCATGACATCCGACCGCGCGGCGCCTTTGCACGCGTGACCCCCTCCATGCCGAAGCGCCCGGCACGGCCCGCACCCGGGGCAAGCACCGCACCGCAAAGGGATGTAGTAGAAAAACTAAAAGTTTATTTTTTTTTTAATAAAATACACTCTTCCAAAATAACCATTTTTCTGCCGCGCTGGGGGACTGGGTGACACGGCCGCCCCGGGAGAAGAAGGTGCCACGCGGCCCTGCACGGTGGCTGCGGCAGGAGACGGGACGTCCGGACGGCGAGCGGCCGCGGGTGCCGTCCGCAGGTGCCTCCCTCGGCCGGGGCCGGCAGTCGGGCCGCTTCGGCCGGCGCTCTTTCCGCCTTTCCTCGATTTGGAGCCGCCTCCGGTGCCGCTGGAGGCCGCGATGCTCTCCCCGCTGGGGCTCCAGGCCGGCAGCCCCGGCGCTGCTGAAGGGGAATGACGGCCGCGGTTTGGGAGAGGAGGAGGACGAGGGTGCGGGTCCATCGGCTGGCGCGGACGCTGCCGAGAGAGAAAGGCTCAGCGTCGCCCGCGGCGTCCTGCCCGCCACCGCGACGTCCCCATCCCCGTCCCCGCGGCGGGCTACGTGGGGCGAGGGCAGCTCCGCTCACCTCTCACTGCGGGTTGTCCAGCTTCTTTTCCTTCTTTTGTGACTTCGACTAGGGGTTAAACGAGAGAAAAAAAAAAAAAAGTCGATTTTTTTTTACAGGCTTCCCCTTACTAACACTAGTGAAAAATGGCTGTGGAGGAGCCATTTGTCACCCACAGGGTATAAGCACGTTTTTGGATGAATCTGAGGGTCGCATCCATGCTCTGTAGGCAGCAAGGTCATGGGGATGGGCTCAAGAGAGGGACATTTTCCAGACTGCTAAAGCACTGGTCTACCTCTGCTTCCCGTAAAGCAGGGGAAGTTTTACCAGGTGTTGGACCACCAAGGGACTATAGGAGCTATTACGATTAATAACGGCTCATGCAGAAGGTCTGTATAATTTTGGAGAGGAGATTCATGGGTTCCAGCCTCTGACAATTCCAAGGGAGAACTAGCTCGGAGAAGGTGCCTGGTCGCTCCTCAACCTAAGCGTTATATTTGTTATGGCATCTTCACCCCGGCGCGCATCCGCGCTCACACAGAGGCAGGAGCCTCCAGCCCGCACGCAGGCAGGGGAGGGCTGAACTGCTACTTACAGGCTCCTGCTCCGCGTATTTGAATTTCTTCTGCTTGTAATAGTCCCGTCCTTGGAGGAAATGCAGCAGCAGCAGGTCGCAGAGGACAGAGGCCTTAAATCAAAGCAAGACAGAAACCAAAGCGTGGGTTGGGGCTGGTCTCCAGACCGCCTGGGCTGTCTCATGCCTTCCAGCCTCATCCAAAGGCCCCCGTTTGCCCCCCAGCTGGGGCCACATCTCCTTCAGACCCACGGCACAGCCGCTGCTTGAGAGCGTACAGCCCAAGCGTGCACGTAGGACCGAAGGGAAGCGTGCCGGATTCAATACCGGGTGATTTAGGTCAACGGAGATTAATCGCTGCCACTTTAGGTACATCCAGAGCACAGCACACTTCAGGTTCATGGCCTTCCATGGCCATAACCAAACTGGATCTTGACTTTGTCTGGCATGAAACACTGCCGCTCACCTCCAAAAACCATCCAAAGCACCCCAATACTGGCTCTACCTCGGAAACTATCGGGGATACCAAGACACGGCTCTCCCATGAAAGCCTTCCCATCGCTCAAGCAAGACGGCAGCTCACGCTAGCAGACTTCACATCAGCCTGCGGTCGGCGGACACCTGTTTCCCTGAGCTACGCAAGGCAAGAGAGCAGCTCCCTTCTTCCTTTGCAAGTCCCTCACAGCCTGAGCGGGAACCAGTATTTCACCGTACTCAGGGACACGTCCCACTGAGGTCACCTGCCAGGAGAATAATTTGAGCATCCTTATAGGGGCTGGAAATATCTGAACTTACCACTCCAAAAATACCAATTCCGGAGCCGATTGTGGTCATGGTCGGGATAATGTCAAATTTTCCTGCCTGAAAAAAAATCAGAGGAAAAGAGGTGCTATGTCAGAATCAGCCAAGGAAAAGAAAAGGCTGCAGTAGGTGCAGGTGGGAGCTCAGCTAAAGAGCAGCTCACACCACAGAATTCACCACTGCACAGAGATAAACTGGAGCGGGGTGAGAGCTGGTTTTGAGCTCGTTGCTCAAACAGGAGAAATAAGATAGGCTGGGTTTCGGGCTCACCCCAGCAGTTCCTCCCCACCCACCTTGAGCTGTTCTGGGGCAGAACCAGAGACCAAACCGCAGCTGTCAGTTGTGGCCCACAAGATGGAGCTTCCCTCTCCATCCTCCCCGGCGGCTGCTGAGGGCCACGAGGGCGCAGGCACCCGCGCAAGGTGCTCACCGGCACCGGTGCCCCCGGCCCTGCGAGAGGTGGGCGCCGCATTCCCGCGGTGGCGTCGCGGCTCACAGCCTGGCACCAGCGACCCGCGGGAAAGCCCGGAGGAGCGGCGGGCGCCCGGCCGCCCTCACCTTGCCGTTCACCAGGATGTCGAACCGGATCCCGAACACCTTGTACAGCGTCCTCTTGTCCGTCCCGTTCTCTTTGTAGTACTTGGCGTATCTGTCCGATTGGACGAGCAGCGTTACCGGCCGGCCGGGGCGTTCGATGGCCCCGCGGCATCGGGTGCTCGGCGAGCGGCGGAGCAGGACGGGACCCCAGCACCCACAGTCCCGGCCCCCTCCATGCCCTCCGAGGACCCTTGGCTGCAGGCATGTCACCCTCCCGCGCCTCCGTTTCCCTGCCGGCACGCCGGAGCCCTGTTTCCCACGGCGAGCGCTGCGGCATCCCGAAAGACGTCCCCTCCTGCCCAGAAAGATAATGCCTGACCTGAAGTTGAAGCCCGGCGAAACGTTGCTGTCGTCGTTGTAGAGGCCGTGGAACTGGTAGACGGGTTTGCAGTGCCGGACGGGCCAGTCGAGGTCGCAGTTCCAGTCTATGGTGATGCCCACGACGCCGCCCTGCAGCGGAGAGAGGCCGTTTCACCGGGGTGCCGCGATGCTCGCGCCGCTCGCCTGGACCGGGGCAGCGCGCGGCGAGAAGCTCGTCCGTCCACGTCCGCGGCCCTCGATGTACGGCTACATTCCCGCCCTCTTGCTCCTGGCTCAGCATCCCGCGTCCAGGCACGGCCCCGGGGAGCGGTGACCGCTGCAGCCCCGCCACGGTCCTCGCGGGACGGCCTTTCCCTCTTGCCCAAGAGATTCGCTCGCCCTGCCGCTCCACCCTGCCAGCTTTTTGCTGCGGGCAAAAGCGTGCCAAGAAAACGATGAGAAACAACCACCAAACCATTAGCCTCAAAGGGAAAGAAAGAAAGAGAAGGAGCAAGGCCCTTCCCCGCACGCAGCAGCCCCTCATGAGCTGCTCCGGGTACCAGCTACGCCCCGGAGGCTCTTCCTTTTGCATCTTTAACATACGCAACTCTCCGATTTAGCTTAATGCTTGACAAAGGCTGCGAGGCGCAGATATTCCTTGCATACAGCACTCAGAAGTGCTGGGCAGCTTCGGTTTTGAGCCTGGAGGGACGCTGGGGAGGTTGCGCTGCGTGATGACCGATATTTGACTTTTCAGCTGAGGTTTCAGAGCTCAGACAAACAGGATTTGGCCGTGCAGCTCTGCTCATTAGTTATACAAATCAAAACAAACCGAATCCTGGATTTACTGCCAGCAAGTCAAATCCTGTCAATCTTACAGGGGAATTTCCCAGAGAGGCTTAAATATTAGGCCGCGTCCAAGGAGCTTCATAATCTTTAAGAGCTAATTCAGACATTGCCACACAAATCCTTGAGAAAACAGCTCCCTCTCGTCTCAGCAGCTCGGGGGCGATTCCTCCGCTGGCCCTGCTGCCCCCTTCCATGTCAGCAAGAAACGTCAGTGGAAATTTAAATACCTTAACAGCCAGGAGGGTAAAATTTTGCCCCGATTCCTTCACTATGTACCCCAGGTCAAACACGGGGCATAAGGCGTCTGTGACTTTGTGGTACGTGCATTTCTTCAGGTACTGCTTGGTGACGCTCTCAACCAAGTTGCGCCTGTAAAGGAAAACAGAGTGAGAGAGAGTCTGAATCACAGACCAGCTAAATAATTTGGGTCAGAAGGGACCTCTGTAGGTCTCCAGTCCAGCCCGTGGCTCAAAGCAGGGTAACTTCACAGTTGGGCGAGATTGCTCAGGCCTTGTCCTCCTCTGACCCACACTTGGGACATCCCTCGGGTGGACAGCAGAGCCCCGCTCCGTGCTAGCCTGCATCCTTGGGGTGCGACAGCCTGCTCTTCCCTGGTTTCTCCTGCCCCACCAGCGGCTTGAAACCTCCCTGAACCTCCTCCTGCGGAGGAGACCTCGCTGCTGACTTTTCCCTCCCCCAAGTGCTCTCTACTTCTGCTTTCGGCTTGCTATTTTGGCTGCTGCCCATGTCTGTGCATCCTGACTTCTTGCAGCTCCCTCTTTCCTCCCCCGAGTCTGCAAGCCCTCCTGCGGCCTCTGTCGCCCTTCCCAGCTGCCTCACTAGTTCGCCTGTCAGCTCCTCCGTGGGATCTGCCAGGCACTGCTTCATACACAAATAGTTTTCATTTGGAACAGCTCATGGATAATGCATCTTAGAGCGTCAACACTTAGCAATTTTTTTTGCTATCTCGTCCAGAAAGGACGAAAAGGATAGTTTCCTGCCTGCCACTTCCCTCTGCCCTTTCGCCTAAAAATAGGCTTTCTGTGAAGCCTCCCTGACCCTGATGCAAGCCTTGTGCCTCGGTCAACCCCGTCCCGTCATTCACGCTCAGCAGTTAATTAGCAGCGGTGATCAAAGACAGGACGTTTCCCCGTGACCCTGGCGGGGGGGCACTCAGCCAGGCCCCCAGTGCAGCCCGGCCACCGAGTGCGGGAATTCGCAGCCCGCCTCCCCCAAGCGCGGGAATTCACAGCCCACCTCCCTTGCCGGCCCTCGCACACCAGGCCTGCTCTCTCCCACTGTTGCGTTGGGTTTTCTACTGTTATCTTGGGCGGGGGGGGGAGGGAGAAGAAAAATGGGAGACAAGCTATATTATCATGTACATCGTATGAGGTGACTCAAGGGAAGGTAATCCCCCAAATCCTCTTTCTTGTAACTGCAGCCACCAGCTAAGGTAGGATGGATTCGGGAGGGAGGGCACTGAGGGAGATGTCTCAGTTCCTATCATCAGCTGATTTGGTAACCAGTGCGGCAGTTAAACTGGTCCTGGGTTTGCTGATGAGGGACTGCATCTTCCACATGAAGTGTCCAATTACATGCGACATTTTCCTCCTAGAGCTACGGCTGGGGGAACTGAGCAGAAGCCATCCCTCCCAAATCTCCCCTTACCTGGACACCTTGAACCTGGGGAAGGTGATGCTGTTCTTGATGAACAAGGTGAACTTTTCTGCTTCCAACAGCAAGGCAGGGCTGAAAAACACAAGTGTTGACACATGTCCATCACTCGGCTCTCCAGCCTCTAGGCAAGGGCCCGTTCGGTGGAGATGCATCCAAACTGGGGAAGGCAGAACCCAGCAAAACTGGTGATCTCGTTCCTGCCCTTTCTAAGTAAAAGATCCCCAAGAGGCTTGGAAAAGGACAGAAGTGCCTGCTGGAGGACAGAGAGGGCGTTTGGTGGGGTTAAGAAACCCCAAATGCACAGTGAGGAGGCTTGAAGACTGCCAAAGGGCCCTGGGTGCTTTCCTGTGTGTCGGCAGGACCTTTCCTGGGCTCCCTTGCAGACCCAACGCTGTCCCTGCAGCCTCATGGCAAGAAGTCAGGCAGAAATAGGATGTTTCTTCTACCAGGAGCTTCTTCACAATGGGCCAAGGAGGTCAGATTTAGAGAACAACTCACGGGCAGAGGAAGACACACAGGCAAATTAATGAACAGAGCCCAGAACTGGTACTGGACTGCATGGATCATCCCAAATGGAAATACCCAGAGAGCTTCCTCTGCTCTGACAGAGACCTGAAGGCCTCTCTGAACTGTATCCACAGACCTGGGAAGGGAGAACTGCCGGTGCCCAAGCTCAGCTGGGCCTGGGAGATGTGAGCAGGTTGCTGCTTTAGGCAGCGTGACCATAACAGACCACCAAACTCCAGTGCAGGAGGAGCAGGGACACCTGCGTTACGTCCGCCCAGAGCTTTTGTAACAGGCAATGTCAGGATGCTTGAACATTTTGTCTGCCCAGCCTTGGCGGGATGACTTTGCTGCAAGGGCAGAGAGCCTGGCTTTGCTCTGCCCTACGCTATGTGCTGCTGGTGCCATCTCGTGAGCATGGGACTGGGCTGGAAAACAGGGGGCACAACATAATTTCTTACTCAGGAACGTGATAGTCTACTTCAACAGGGCACCAGCCAAAGATCTCGCAGGTCTTCACGGAGCTGTTGAAATGCACACACTTGCCAGTCATGAGGCCTGCAGAGAAGAGAGACAGCTGCTCATACCCCCTGGATACTGGAAAATCCCAGTGCAATACTGTTTGCCTTCTAATAGACCAAGTCTGGGATTTATGGGATCTGGCTGGAGTATTAGCCCTACCACAGACTCCCAAGGTACAAAGTACCTGGTGGTTTGGCGCCCTTTTATAAAAAGGGTAGTTAATTCTGGCCTCTCAGTTTGGGGCAGGAGCTTCTCTTGCACCATCATTGCACAGGGGAGCAACTGGGCATTTTTCTTGCTAAAATACATCTCAGAAAATGTCTCGCCGTTAGAAAGATACCGGTTTTGTGGAAATGTTTTAGTCTGGATTAAACTTTTGTTGGGAAGGCATTTTTCAGCTCAGGTATCTTTGGGAAGGGAAAAGCAAGGCCAGCCCAGGTGGGACCCACAGCCAGGGTGCCGGGTGGACCCCATCAGCTACCAACCCAAGGCCTCCAAGAGCAGCGGGCGGCCGGCACCCGAGCCGTGGGGACCCTGTGCCCTGCCGAGACACCGGCTGGCCACCTACCTTGTCCCTGGCGGCTGTACTTCCCCCGGCTGCAGTCGCTGTCCTGCTCGCAGAGCCCGGCGTCCGGCAGCTGTCGGGGCGAGCAAGCAGGCACGGCTCAGCATCGGCCCAGGGTTCGGGTGGGCTCTCCCTCCCGCCCCACGACGCGGGCGAAAGCTCGCCATGGGCATCCTGGGGAAAACGCTGCTCGGCTGCAGCCAGAGCCTTGTCCGTACGTGGCCTCCCGGGCAAAGGAGGCCACATGAACTAAGGAAGAGGTGGGAATTTTTTTTTAAGCCCCGGGCAGGTGCTTTTTTTCAGACTGAACGTGGCCTTGAGCCTGCTCTGCTCGATCGCCTCCAGAAGGGAGGAAAACGAAAGTGGATTCTGGCCATTTTCAGCAGAACAGACGCCGCCACGTTGCGCCTGCAAGCCAATAACAGCAGCAAGGGGCCCAGCTCAGACCCTCCCTGAGCTTCTCGATGCGAGGAAAAGCAGTAAAGCCAACTTCTTCCTCAACGCCACCGCCACAACTCGACCCTAAGCATAAGAAGCTGAGGCCTTGGATGGACGTAACAGCATTTACCTCAGGGCACGTTCCTTGCTTCTGTCCGGGGGTGATAATGAAGTTGGTCATCACCACAAAAGAGCTGTCGCCCTGTAGAGACAAACCCACCAAGCTGAGACCTGGCACTGGGTTCTCCTCTCTCGCCCTCCTCCGGATGCGACTCTGAAACCTGCTGCCATGTGGCCCCGGGGAGCTGCTGTGCCACCAAGCAGCAGGAGATGCGTTGCCACTAGTCCAGAAGGCGACAAGGGTCTCCTCTCAAGGTGCCCATCACCGTGGTGTTTCATGGCACCGAGAGTGGGCAGAAGTTGACCGTGGATGCGACCCACTTGCAGCTGCGGGGACGCCTCACTGGCACAACCGCTGGCCACGGGCGCGGGGGAACACGGCAGCCGGGGGACAGCCCGGCCACCGCCTGTCCTGCCTCCCTACCTGCGGCGGGAAGACGTAGTCGACCACGTCCCAGATGTGGGGGCCCAGGCGGCTCTCGTTGGTCAGCGTCAGCCCCTTGAGCTTCACCGACACCGAGCTGACGATGCTGTCCTGCGACTGGTAGCCCTTCTCGTAGAGGAACACCCACCTAAGGCAAACGGGGGCGGCGGGTGAGCGCGGGGCGCCGGATGGGCGCAGCGGGGGACCACGGGGATGGTGCCGCCGGCCGCGCGGGATGTCCGGCCCGTGCGTGCGGTCATTAGCTTCTGGCACCAATTAAGCTCGAGCATAAACAGCCCGTGGGGAATTAACTCCGCCGCAGGGAGGCTGTAAACACGGGCGAGCGACTGGCGGCGGCGGCGGCAGCGAGCGGTGCTGGGCGGTCCCCGCGCTAAAAAAGGAGCCGTCTGGGTTTCGTCCCCGCGGGGCACAAGGGCGCCGGGGAGGAAGGGGACGGGAACCCCGGGAACCCTGGACACGGTGGCAGAGGAGCAGGTGGGGACCTCGGGGACGTCGTCGCCTGCCCGGCCGCCTGCCCCGGGGGCCCCTCGATGGAGATCTCCGCGCCGCCTCCTCCTCCTCCAGCACCCAGGAGCAGAAATCCGGGCACGGCCACGGAATTTGGGCTCAGCAACCCCCCAGCCCCTCCGCCAAGGCAGGGCTACGCTGGGCCGTACTGGGTGTACTGGGCGCCTTTCCTGCAGCCCTCGGAGCCAAAGGGCGGCTCCGCGGGCGAGAGTTTGCCTAAATTTGCCTTGGCGCACCCTGCTCGTGTGCGAAAGCGCCGAGGCCGACGGCCAGCCCGCAGAGCGTGCGGAGCACTGCCCGGCCAGCGGCGACGCAGCCCTTATCTCAGGATACACGCGAGCGGGCACGGGAAGGAGGCGATCCTGATAGGAGAGGCTGCGTCTCGCCGGAGCACGGCAGCCCCCGCGTCCCCCCTCCCCCCGGACGGCCGCGCTGCCCAGCGCCCCCGGAGCACCACGTAATTGCAAATTACATAATTGCAAAAAGCGTAATTGCAAATAAATAAATATCTGCCGGCCAAACACGCTGCCAAAGGCGAGAGAGGAATCTGGAGCATCCCGGCTTGCTGCAGATGGGAAGACGCGAGGGGGTTGCCGGGGGCCGACTCGAGCAGCCTGGCAGGGCGGTGGCACGGCGGCAGTGGCTTGGTGCCGACGTCCTCCCCCGACGCCCCCCCAACCCCTTGCCCTTGGCCGTGGCCGCCGGGCAGCCCCGCGGGGGCTCGCAAATCACCGCGCTGCCCCCGGCCGCCTCTTCCTTCGGAGAGATGGAAACAAAAACAGCAGCGGATTCTCAGGCTGCCGTCCAGCGGCTCGGGTACGGCTTGGACGGGGCCCAGCACGGGCCGGGCAGGGCGGTCTTGCCCCCCCCCCAGAGCAGGACACAGCCACCGCGGTGCCCACCCGCCACCGGGACCCCCGTCAGCTCCGGCGCTTTTTAACCCGAAAGGTGGCAAAGCATTAATCAGGGAAAGCCGCCCGGTGCCGGCGGCGGACGGCGAGCCTCACCCGATGATGTACACCAGGACGACGAGCTGGATGAGCCGGAAGGTCAGCCCCACCTTCTTGTTCCTCACCAGCACCATGCGGGGGGTGTCGTACTCGAAGAGGAAGGAGGACACTTTCTCCATGCACTTCTGCCCCATGGCTGCGGCGGGGCGCGGGAGCCTCCCGCCGCTCCGCGCCTGCCCGGCCGGCGGGGAGGGCTGCACCCGCCGTCGCTCGCCCGACCCCGCCGCTCGCAGAGAGGAGGGGGGGAAAAACAAAAAACAAAAAAAAGGCAAAAAAAAAAA
>NW_020448308.1:1877621-1930063 GCF_003343035.1 Apteryx rowi
ACCTCGAGGTCGGACGCCTTTGGGGAGGTTCGGGCCGGGGGGGTTCGGCCGGCGCGGAGGCGGTGGGAAGGGGACCCCGAGTGTCAGTGACTGTCCCGGGGAGCGCCGGTCCCGCTCACCGCCGGGGCCGTCGGCTCGCCCAGCCAGTCCCGAAAATTCACAAATTTTCCTGGATTCCTGGCTCCGCGGTCGGTGCCAGTGCTCCTGGGTGGCGCGGGAAGCGGAGGAGCGCCGAGCTCCCCTCGCCCGGCCCCCAGCACCCCCATGCGCTTGGCAGAAACCCCCAAAATCTCTGACCCTGGGGCCCGAGCATCCAGCTTCAACGGCCCGTTGGGGAATTTCCTTTGCGGGAGGAGAGGGGAGCATCAGGGTCGGGGATTTCTGGCAGAAATGGAGGCTGCTTTCCCCGGAAAAGCTGCCCCCGGCGCTCCCGCAGCCGCTGCCCGGACTGGCACGCCGCACCACGTGCTCGAAGCCAGCACCGACGGCTCCACTCCGTCCCACCCGAGGGGGGACATTTGCAGAAATAGGGAAAAATTTAAGTGGCCAGGAAAAATGTTTCCTATCCGGAACATTTCTTTAACACTGGCACCTTTCGTTCAGCCCAACCCTTCAGGCGCACCACGAAGCTCGGGACCCAAAGCCAGGCGAGCCCACGTTATGAGCAGCGCGGTATCACCCAAACTTCCCGGTCTTAAGCAACAAGGAAAACTGTCCGACGGGGAGCCAAGAGCAAACACGAACCGCCGGTGCTAATCACACAAGATTGAAGCCTGATACCGCTATTGAGTAGAGCAGACAAACCTTATAAGCTTAGATATCTGTCAGGAGAGAAGCAAATAACTTACTGTATGAAACGAGGCCTTTTAGGGAAGGCTGTACACCCTTGCCAAAGCCATGGGGATAATGAAAATAGGACAGCTAAATTTAACAGCGAAATGACTTGTAAAGAAGCCACTTCTAACCTCCTCGCTGCTACTCGGAGTCAATAAAACGGTTATAGCATGGATTTAGCAAAAAATAGTTTCCATCAGGCGATAACACGTGTCTCCCGATTTAGGCTCTCGCGGAGCCACGTCGCGGCCTGCGGGCGCCGGGAGCGGGCGGCCTCGCGCGGGGCCCGGACGCCTCTCCCATGCCCGCCCCTCCCCGGCATTGCCGCCCGCTAAATTACTTTATAGCAGGTAACTCAGCAGCTCCACGATCCCATTGCTAAGCGACCGGCCCCCCAACAGCAGCTGCTCACCGCGGGCCGGGCCGCCGGGCTCTCGCGTGCCGTCCTCCGCGGCCGCCCGGCCCCGCGGCTCGGCACGGTGACGCCCCTGGGCCACTTGCGGGCTGCCAGATGGTGCCGGCACGCACGGTTCGGGCTGCTACATGAAGCCGTGTTTGCAGGACGTTGCCCTGCCCGAGCGGCACGGTCGCCTCGGGCGGTGGCCATCGGCGCCGAGGCCGAGCCTTCCTCTCCGTTTGCAATGAGCCACTAGGGATAATAAATATTTTACTGCAAAGGGTAAACAAGAATTAAAAAAAAAAAAAACAGGTGTAAACGGGGTTTTACGAACGCCCCTGTGTAAGGCGCTTACGCAGAGCGCTGCCCCGGGCCGGCGTCGCCCGTGCTTGTGCAAACACAAGCGGAGCGGAGCGAAGGCTGCAGCTCCACGGCCCTTTCCCACGGCCCTTTCCCGTGGCCTTGCACCGACTCGCCTTCAGCAGCACACCCGGGCACTGGTGTGCCAAGTATCCTCCCGTTTTGGGGCTGCAGGGCCGGAGCCTGCGGCTGGTCTCAGCCCCATGGAAAGTCGCTTCGGCTCCAGTGGGGTCAAACGCTCCCTCCGAGCGCCGGGAGGGTGGTAACGGCCCCCAGGACGTCCTGCTCTGGCTGCGGCAGGAATTTAGCCGGCTGCTGAAGCCGCTTCTTCCACTTCTTTGATATGCAAACTCAACCTCTTCTTGGGTTTGCTGAGCAAAAAATCCAAAAAATACTACTTTTAAGGGAGGTGCTTTGAAGCGTGAGCTCACCCTTGCTTGAGCTGCAACTTGCAGCTGATGCTCCCTGCCCGCGGCCCCGGCAAGGAAGGAGCCGCTCCCGGGAGCTGCTGGGGCAGGAAAAGAGGGAGCCTAACCCCCCCAACGCTGGACGCGAGCCCACCTGCACCCGCCGAGGCAGAGCCACCCGAGGAGGAAAGGCTGCAACGTCCTTGCAGAGAGCCAAAAGCAGCCAGAGACTCTCAGACGTTGCTTTCTCAAAAACGTCAACTCTGTCTTTGAAAAAAAAGATCATAAACGAAGCCAGTTACACACTCCAGACTCATGCCTGGCAGCGTCCGTAACGGCGCGCCGAATCCCAGCCCCAAAATCCGCAGCACGATGGGAATGTGAGGGCAGGGGCAAGACCACGCTCGGGAGCGGCGCCCGAGCCAGGTGGTGGCTGCGGGGCTTCGGGCTCCTTCCACCGCGCGGCGCGACCACCATGGCCCCGGCGGTGCCACCACCACCGGCCTGTTCCCGGCCAACGCGGAGACCTTGGCCACGGCGGTCGCCCTTGCAGCCTGCCCTCGCCGGCCACCGCGAGCCTTCGGGGCGCAGTGCACCGCCAGCGGCACGACGGGAAAAAAATCTGGCAGAGGACAACGAGCGAGGTCCTACGAAACAGCATGTTCAGTTTTATTTCCAATTTTAACTTGTTCTTGACCTCTCCTCACTCCTTCCCAGCAATGCTGGCCTCGCTCTGCCTCCGCTCTCCGCTGCGGCGCCCTAGCACAGACAGATGTTTCTGGTGGCATTAATTCCGCAGAAGTGGCATTTCAGTCCTGGGTTGCCACAGCAACACTTCTGACTAGAAATATCTTGGCAATGATTTAGCCAACTCCAAAGCAAACAAATTAAACGGAGATGCTGAGGAGACCTAAGGGAGCCAGAAGTCCTGCTCCCATCCCAACCGATGGGAATGCAATGCCCGCGCCCTTTGGGGCGGCCTGGGAAGTCGTGCAAGAGAGGTCACGGTGCACGGTGACCCTTCTTGGTGCAATGCCCGTTCTGTGGCTGGTGCCCGGAGGAGGCACGCACGGCAGCGCAGGGGCGGCCCGGAGACGGGTGCCACGGCGGGAGGGGGATTCGGTGCGGACCGCCGCGTGCTGAGGCGGAGGCACATCTCGAGGGTGCTCCACGAAGGGTGTTCCCGGGGAGCCAGGGCGGCTCGAGGCCACCCAGGCACAGCGCAGCTGCCCGCCCACTCCCGCACCGGACGTTGAGGGTAGGATGCATGAGACACCCTGAGGAGCCGGGTACGGACCCAGCACGCAGACCTGGCGTCCCTCTTTCTAAATGCAGACAAGTTATTCTCCCCTTTCAAGCCCAGGATTCGCCTGGTCACCTCACATCAACCCCTGCCCAACACCCCCCGGTTTTGCAGCTAACACTCAGCAGCACCGGCTCTCTGCAAGCCGGCTGGCAGCAGCCCACCCGTGGGGTTTAGCCTCCATCCCCTCCGTGGCAAAACAGCATAAAAACAGGATAAAATAGGGCCTGCTCTCCTTGGGGTAGCAACCTAATAGTTAGAAACAGACTGTTTGTAAAAAAAAACCTGTTTGGGTCCCATCACCCTTGGTCAGCACCTTTCTCAACCACAGCATCTAGCAAGGGAGCTCCAGGTTATCACCTTGGGGCAGATGTGCCTTGAACGGATGTCATCACAAGTTCAAGCTCGTCCCGAAACACAACCTCCAGCTGTGGCAGGGTTTTCCACTCAAAACATTACAATCACCAGAGCTCCGGGTGACCTGGAGACAGAAGCGTAGAGCCCCAAGTTTCTCTCGCAGCTTGCAGGTCTTGGGCCGTCCTCCAGGCCCAAACGGCCTGGACCAGACCCTTTGCTGGGATTTTGGGGCAGCTTTGATTCGTACGTGCTGACATCTCAGCCTGCACAGAAAAGCCTCCCACCACTGAAGGACTAAAAGGGAAGGATGCATTTGAGATCGCGGTGCATGCAGGACTTACTTCAAGCTACTCTCTCAGCTGAAGGAGATTAGGTGGGGACTGTTCTGGATACAGTCAAAATTAGCACTGTTGTTTGTATTCTTGTGCCCTAAGAGTGAATTAGCTGGTTCTTTAAAAATTCTCAACAGTCATATCATGCCACTCCTTTCCTTTCGCCCGTGTCGTCTGATGCCAAAGGCAGGCTCAGCTCCACTTCTAGTTTGGCTGCTACGAAAACCCACAAGAAATCCTGATCTGGTGAGTACAACTCCTTTTACGGCTGAAGAATGCCCTCAGGCACTCCATACAGCTCTTATGGGCTTCTGAATTTCCCCCAAACATGCGACAAACAGGCAAGAGAAGGGCAAGAAAAGCAAAAAAAACCCAGAGCCATCCAGTAAAATTGCTTTTATTTCTGTAATTTCATAAGTATAAAACAAATCAACCCAATATTGTGTGAACAGAGTGGATCATAGTTATGTGACCACAATGAGCCTTCTTACGTCTTCACAACACACCTGGCTATTTACAGTCAGACAAAGGACACAATTTAGGAAGCAGTAATTGAGTGGAAAAATATCTCTCATATAATAAAATAGGAAACCTTGTTTCTTTCAGTTCTACCCCTCAAATAATACCCTCCCCCCAAAATACAATGATTTACCTTTCACTACGAAGCACAAACTCAGAGATTTCTAGATTTGGCTGTTCAGGCATCATATATAAAAAATAAAAAATCAGCACGTTCCCCAATTCAAGCCATGACACTAATAGCACCTGCTAACAGCTCAATGGTTTCCCTCTGCCTCGTCCTTAGTGCTCAGATCAAGCCCAGCAGCCTCCGCACAGCTTGGACATGAGCCTGCTCTACAGATGCCTCCATCCCTCCAGGTTCACATAGGGACATCCAGGCTCATTTAACACCCTGTCCTTACCGAAAGCTGAACGGCACCAAAAGGAAAGGGCCCAAGGAGCACAATCTACCCTGTACACCTCCTCACTCACTCCAGTCCTGCAAACCCTTGGCCCAAAGTGCGCCTTACAGACACCGCTGCTGGACCTCCCATGGAGCGAAGCTTTTTTCCTCTGGTCCCACAAAATCAGCTCTACTGATCTGCAAGGCCCCCCCTGCTCGCCTCTTGCCCAGCAAAGGCTGGATACGCACTACCGAGAAAGGGGGATGCTGAGGGGTGTGGGGCAGAGCTTGCTCCTCCTGCCGGGCCACGCACAGCCAGGGAAGTGCCACTGGAGGGGGAAAAAAAGCCCAGGTGGGAGTGAGCAGGGACACGCGCTCGGAGGAGAGGCAACCAAAGGAATGGCCCGGGGCGTGGGTGGCGAGCCGTGGGCCGTGGGCGCCCGGGCGGCACGTGGCCTTGCCGGCAGGACCACGGACAGCACCCAGCGCCACCAGTTGGGCAACTGGGGCACCCGGGAGCCCCCCACCCGCGGGGCAGAGCTCCCTAACAGGGTGAGGGGGTGAAGGGGAAGAGGCATCCCTTCAGTTTTTTCAACTGGGATCTCCAGCTTCTTTTATTCGAGGTGGTGGCCACTCCAGATACAAACAAAAGAAAAAAAAAATCACAACAAAAGTTAGGAGCCAATTTGGGGAACTCCTGTGTGTTAGGGTTTCAGGAGAACCACAAAGCAACATGATCCCCAGGTCACTGAAACTCATGGAACAACTCCCACCGATGGGAACAGCCTGCAGGCTGAACCACAGGCACAACATTTATTTGAGGAGTGCTTGCAGAATGAGACCCTGACTTGTAAGCAGCACCATTGATCTGAAGTACAAAAGAGGGACCAAAATCTGCTGCTGAGTGGTCCTATTGCTTCTCCTGCTACTTCTGCCACACACCATGCACACAGTTAGCAGAGACTCTGGTTTAAAACCCCATCCTTCATTTCTCACTGGTGTTCCAGATTCATTTCTGTTACAAGAATGAAGTTCCCCAAGCCCTCTAACAAAGTCTATGCTTCCAACTTCCGACTTCTCTAAAACCTAATGGTACCATCCAGTCTTGGCTGAGCAGAACACTGGAAACACATGTAAGACATCATAGCAGTGCCAAAGTCTCAAAGACACAAATGAAAAAACTCATGGATTCAACATCAAGACCCTGAATCACATTTGGACCAGCAAAGAAATCACCTGATAGAAATAAAATGTAAGATGCAGTACTTCTCAGTATCATTTTTACCTCTCCTTCCTCTCAGTTGCTTCAAGTAACAGCTGCCTTTTTACATTTCTAACGTACCTCCCGATGGGATTATGTGCCACAGATGGAAGAGCTCATCCAACAATTGGCCACAATGATATGACATCCTGAAACAGCACAAGAGTTTTCAAAGCTGTTGCCCAACGCTCACATAGCTGGTGCTTGCTCAAGGGATGAGGGACCCTCGCCTCCCACCTTGAATTTACTGGTGCAACCCAACATGTTGACTGGCCCCTGAGAAAGGAATTTAAAGTGCTCACGGACAACCCCGCACTGCCATCCTGGCGCTTCCTCTGCAATGCATTATGCATGGTTGCTTCCCTTTGCCTAGGAAGATCTGCCAGAAGAGCCCACATATGGTAAAAGTGTTGCTGGAAAGACATTGAATTTTATTAAAGAATTCTGACTATGCCAGGCAGCAAAAAAATAATAATAATAAAAATAAAGTGATTCTTAAGCTCTGTTATCACAAAGGCAAAGATCCTAGCAGCTTTTCCCCTAGGTTGCCTTTTGTAACAAGCTCTTGGGCAAAACAGCTACACCAGTGTCCATCTCCAGTCTATTGCACACAACCAAACGCTTTGGTAAGACGCAAGACCCAGTCCAAAACCAATGGTCTCAGGTCTTTAATCTCCAAGTCTACAGAAGAACATACTCTAGCATGTAAAAGCGCCCAGCATGCTGCTGGTGACATACACTTAATAAATAACTACTCTATGATTTATCCTGACCCTTCACCAAAGCATAAAAGAAAAATAATTAGGTCTAAGGATATTTTTCTACTTTATTAAAATATTTGAACTATAAGCCTCTGTAATCAAAAAGCAGAGTAAAACCTGTCTTTCCCAACCAATGAAGGGACAAGCAACTAAAGAACAGAGGGGAAAAAAAAAAGAGAGATGTGTCCCTACCATTAAGAAATGCAGATGTGTAAAAATTGGTCCCTCTTAACAAAGGGGATGCCTGTTCCAGGTACCCTTAGTGCAGGTTTCATGGACTCATTATCAATTTTTTAAAGTGACCCAGAGATCTGCACTAAAAAGGCAAATGCAAATTTGCTGCTGCTGGAAAGAACAAGCCTTTGGCTGAGACATGGCTCTGATCTCTTGCACTCGGTGGCCTGGTATTTGGTAACTCACAATTGTAATCAGATGATTGCAGGAACAGAGCAGCGTTGCCAGGGCTTTCAGTGGTGTGGCATCTGCTAACAATAAAATAACAGAAACTTCATCTCTCTTAAAATAGCCTTTCTGTTACAGGGTTCATAAGGATGTTTGGCACAACCACCTTCATCTCTCTGGTGTCAAATAAGACCAAGCAAAATTACCAGCAGGAATTTAATACCAACTTAAAATTTCATGATTTTATCTCTCTATGCATGTGCCTGAAACACAGCTATTCTTTTTTTTTTTTAATCTCCTTACATCACAGAACTGTAATCATTATTCATTACTCATTACTGAGATCTTTACACAAGAAACTCTTGCACACACATATGTATTTGGGTAAAATTAATAACCACACACCAGACCTTCAGCTCAGGGGAAGTAGTGCCATTCTGGTGGTGCCACTCAGCACAGATGGACCAAAGGAGTCGCTGCTGGTGGGACTGGCCAAGGCAGCGGCGTCCCGGGGAGAGGCCACGAGGCAGCCGAAGTGCCCAGCTGGACCCCATACCACAGAGCAACATTGAACGGGGCTGGGATGCTCCGAATCAGGTCCAGCCTCCACCTTTTTCCTGGATTTTCAGCCTCCAGGAAACACAGAAGCAATTTCTTCTGAAGTCACCGGGCTGGTACTGAGTACACGAGAGGCTGGATTCAGGCCTGGATTAAATTCCCACTGGTTGTTTTCTCGCACAGAGAGATGGAGATGATCTGTACTAAAACAAGGTGAAATCTACCCTTTGGGGGAAAGGCAATCACACACAGATGGCACTAGTCTTACTGAAGCCTTATTTTGAAGGCTTAAGCAGTACCTGGGTCATGCCCTGGTCTTCTGCTCCAGGGCAAGCTTCATCCACGGTGAAAATAGCCTTTAAAGAGGAATTGGCTGTTCTATCGGATCACCAATTAATTCAATCAGACATAAACTGTTTGAAAAATAAAACTTCTTCAAGACAAAGTATAATAATATTTAAAAAAATCAGCAACAACCTTCCTGTAACCACAGAATATCTATAAAGATTTTTTTAAAGAGCTCCATATTAAAATTCCTTGAATACATTATATATTAAATACAGTTACAACATTTCATGCAAGGTTTTCTGTACATTAAATCAGCTCAGTAGTATAACAGTTCTGTACATTCCCATTGGTCTGGGGGCTCTACTCATCTTTTTCAATGCTGGTGATGGAGAAAAGAAAGGAAGGATGATTTTTGGCACATACTATACAGAAGAAGATTAGCTTGTTAGCTCTTGCCCACACAAAAGAGAAACAGAAAAGCACTGGAAGCTTTTAAGAGGCAAAAGTAAAATAAAAATCCCGACAGAAAAGGAGCAAAATGCTATCCAAACAACCTGGCTTGGTGCCATTGGGTATTCCAGGCTGGAATTTAAAAGAAAAGAAAGGCATGGTGTCCAGCTAACCGAGTATTATCAGGATGGGATCATGGGGAAAAGGGAGGAAAAGAGGAGGGAGCATTTGGAGAGCTGGGAAAGAAATCACCTAGAAACATATTCTCAGCTGATGCTACTCAATGGAGAAAGGTCAATATACTGGATCCCAAAATCCATTCCTGATTCACACACACTCACCTGCAGACTGTAATTCCTGCTGCAGAAACATCCCAAGAGGTTAAAATACAGCTGGTGCCTTATAAAAAGGGATTCCATGAAAAACACTACTCCCAGAGAAAGATTATATTATGTACAAGCATACATTCATTCCCATCTTGAAGGCAAATCATTGATGTCAAGGACGTCTTGTGCAAGACAGCGTTGTCCTCCCAGAGAACACAAAGGGGGACAGCTGCTTCTAAAGGCTTAAGCTCTGTACACTACTCCTGCTAGGGAAATATTGAAAAAATTAACCTAGTAAAGGGAGTGTGACCAGGAACGAGCGGTAGACATAAGGAATCCAAAGTTGTTCGTTCCCAGGTTTTGTTTAAATGGTTGGTTCTACAAGGAAGATGGCTACAGCTTAAATAGTGCAGGAGATCTAACAAGATGGTCTGTGGAGGAGAAAAGACAAGACTAAGTCGCGCTTTGACGTCTGATGAGCCTGAGAAGGTGCAGGGCTTTCCACAACAAGGAGAAAAACCAAAGAACAACATGATAAATAGGGAGATCTTCAGCGTCCGTCACACACACGCATGCACACACACGCAATCTCTACATATAAATACATGTCCACATCACCTACGACACTGGTAGTTATCCAGGATATAGGGCACCTAGCCTTGAAACCACCTTCAGACCTGCTGCCAAAGCATCTAGGCAACGCAGCTACCCTAGCACTGAGCCTAGCCCCTGCATGCGATGCGCTGGCGGACACCACCCAAGGGTCAGTGGCCGTAATCTGCTGCTGCCACGTGTCCCTCCTCATTTCCTCCCCTGCCCTTGCACAGATCCTAGTCCTTCTCAGTACTGAGAGCTGTCCTGGTGTTATCTCGCCCAGCTCAGGAGAGCATCCTCCCATCCGCTTTCCACACACATTCAAGTCTTGTTTTAAAACCAGACTCTCCCTCGTTGATCTCCTGTGAAGGAAGCCTTCACTAAGCTCACCTGTTAGGGTGAAAATTTAAAAAAGGGTCTAAAATTTTGCAGGAATAAATCCCCAAGGAACTGGGTTACGACGACTCAGTTACATATAGGTCCATCCCCAAACCATACTTCAGCTGTCCAGTAATTGCACTGTTATGTACAGGAAAAAGAAAGCTACGAAACAAAACAAAATCACTATTTCTCTTTTCGACGATTCACCCGCATTTGTCGGATAGTCGGACACATGCATGTCCTGCTGGCTTCTAGTGATGGTCAAACATGCAAGACTTCAGTCCGAGTTACAAGTTAGGGTTCCTTTATTTAGGAAAGTTTCCTTTGTGTCATTCACTTCTTGTCCTCTTCTCCTGAAAGAAAGAAAAAGAGAAGTATTGGCTAGTGCTCAAAAGCAAACCAGCTCTCAATTTTTGTTGTCACATACGGCCCTTCCTGCTTCACAAGCCAGGAAAGGACCTTGTACAGCATCCAGAAAGAGCCAGTCCTGTGGACGGCGCTCTGGCTGGAGCATTCGCTCTCCAGCTGCCAACAGCTCAGACCAGACAAGGAGGGGGTTCCCACGCAAGGAGGACAAGGCAGACCCCGTCTGCAGGTTTCGGGAGAAGAGACAAGTCAGAGTGAGGGGTACGACAGAGCTATGCAACCACAAGCAAGGGAAGGCGAATAGGAAGGGATCTTTCACCGCTTCTGACAGAAGGAATCACGGGCACCCAACGAACAAGGAGGTGGACACCTCGAAGCAAGGAGAACAAAGTTCTGCTTTGGCTCTTGATACGGCACGTACTTTGCTGGTGGAGCTCTTTGCTCCTGCTTCCCACCATCCTCCCCAAAACGCATGTCCTGGCCACAGCTGGCAGCAGGACGGGGTCTAGATGGACCCGGAGCCTGTGGCCGCTTCCAGGTCCAGCTTTGCTCCACACACTGGCTTAACTTCTGACAGAGCACTTTTATGACACTTTACATACAGAAAACATAGTTATATCCACGTATATACCACCCGTGCAACTAGCAAGGAACAAGCTACATGCTATTTCTACAGCGCTTCTTAGCCAAGTGCTCTGCAGGTACCAACAAATTTAGCTTCCTGATGCTCCCTAGGGATTGCACTACCTTCATTTTGCTGCTCAGGAGACTGCGGCGTAGACGTTAAGTGACGTGGCTCCAGTCTCTAAGGTAATTGCAACCTGTATGAGAGCAAACCAAGATTTTGTAGCTGCCGGTCCTCTGTTACAATCCCAAGGCTGCCCTTTTCCTTCCACTCCACCCTGTTGGTGAATGAACTAGAATATGTAATGTAATAGGCAAAATGTGGCCGATTCCATTTTCTGTTACGTTTTCTCCCTATATAGCAGGAGAAAACCCGCTAACTTGTTTGTCTGCCCATGGCATCTATCTATCTATCTTTCTTCTCTCTCTCTTTTTTTTTTTTTTTAATAAGGTGGCACTTTCCAAGATGACTTAGAAAATTACTTATGAATATTTTGACCATATTCCTTTATCTTTCATCTCTGCACGCATCACCAAACATCTCGCAGAGCTGACTGCTGTTATTATGCTCTTGACAAATAAAGGTCTTATCTGAGGTTACAAATTAGCCTCAACATTAGTGCTGGCAATCAGGTGCCTACATGCTTCCAGGGAAATAAATAAAAGGAGAGAGAGAACTTTTTTTTTCACAACTTCTTCCAAAATTTCTTTTCAGCTCCTTTGTGTCCTGATTTAAAGCTGATTGTTAAAATGGCAGCTTCGCTCTGGATGAGTTAATCCTACTACATTTGACCATTAAAAACCAACCGAAGCAAACCAGCTCCCTCTGCTCCTCAGGGAGTCAGATGGAGGTCTGAATTTTTGAGAAACTGAGGGCGATACGAGCCGAGTAACGCAAAGGTGCCGCTGCTGCAGGCTCCGAAGCTCGAGGCGATGATGGAGCAGGAGGCACCTCCCCAGGACGGCCCTGAGCTCCTCAAGCCTGATGGAGCCTTTGGAGTTGCCGATCTTCATTCATTATGGAGTTGTGCCCACAACTGGTCTGTGCAAACAGTTGTCCCAATGACATATGATGAGAGCCCCTGGCCAGGGACCGCCGGTGGGAACCTGGTCCTGCTGACCCCATGCATCTACAGACCTCCATGGCGCACAGCTTGGGCTGGGAAATGCACGTGTGCTTCTGCCGCACGTGGCTGGTGAAATGCAGAGCATCTGTGGCTCCCAGCTCCCGGCACGGGGATCAGGGGCGTCCCACTTTCCGCACCGTGAGCTGGGAGGCATGCCCTTGCTCCATCACCACAACCCCTACTGGTGACTTTTGAGCAAAGAAGTCCAAAAGTAGTCTACTCTAAAGTATCACCATGAGGGAAGAAGTGCAGAAGAGTTTTCACCCCAAAAAAGCCAGCTGAAATGTCGCAATTCAAAAATAATTCAGGCATATGTCTTTTAAGAAACAAGAAGAACTTGTAAGAAACCAAGAAGTTGCTTGGATGTCTCGGGCAGCTACACAGTCCCGCCAGAGCAACCGAGCAACAAAAAGGCAGTTATTTGGCTGGCCACAGCAGTTCCCCAATCTACCATACCTTGTGGTTGTGCAAACAGCTACACGGCCATGACGCACCGGGTGACGCAGGGACAGGAAGGGGGCACTTCTGCAGCACCGACACTGAACGTTTAACCACAGCCTTGGGCTCCCCAACCTCTCCAGATACTTTTGAAAATTCGCAGGCCTCTGAGCAAAAACACCCAAGCACACAGGCCTGCAGGCCTTGTAGCGAGTCTGAGATTTCCAAAAAACCTGACATCAGCCAAGTGCCCAGTGCCCACTTAATTTTAATAGGATCTAGCTCCCTAAATGCCTCTGTGAGGCTGTCCTCTCTGCACACCAGTGAGAGACTACAAGGTGGGTCCAAGGAACTATCTGCAGAAATAGCTGTTGGGGGCCGTCTCAATTCCCCCGATCCCATTTTGATCCTGCCTCACAACAACAAATTTATCAAGGCTGTCTCAGCCCTTAAACTCATGTAGACTTGCATCCAAACAACGGGAGCCCTTTTCCTGCGAGATCTGCTCTCCACCAGAAAAGCCAAGGCTTTGCAGGACATTTTCATTATTGCTTTTGACTTTTCTCTTACCGTGTTCCTGCAAAAGCAGACGCTGGGGGAGCGCGGCCGCTCGCCCGTGGCACCGATCGCTCCCTCAGTCGAGCTCTGGCAGCAGAGTGAGCTGCTGCAGCGCACGTGGCTCCGAAAACAAGCACCGCTGCCGCAGGGCCCCCCGGCAGCTTCAGCCGAGACGCCGGCTCCCAGGAAGAGACGGAAAGGGAAACAGGCTCGCATCCCTCGGGATCGGCGCAGCGGCGGCACCGAGCACTGCACCCCGGCTGACAGCAGCTTTGCTGCTCCCGCGGCCCAGCCCTGCAGCACGAGGATGTTTTCCTCCCGCGTTTCCCTCTGCTCTCCTGTTTCTAAAGCATGGCAGGCACCAAAAAAAAAAAAGAAAAAGAAAAAAAAAAAAGAAAAAGCCAGCAGCACTGTGAAGTCCCATCTAGAGAGATGAGATTCGCACACTCAAAGGTGCAGCAACGCTCTCCTCGAGAGCATCCCACAACTCAAGCGAACGACTTGGCATCGCGGGAAGCATTCCTTCCCCTTCCGCGCACGGCTTGGCTAAGGTAGCCACGCGCAGAGATTACCCTACAAGGGCACACCACGGCCTCGCAAGCGCAGTACCAGCTCTTCTGCTGCTCTCCATCTCCTGGAAAGAGGACGACTATTTTGTCCACACCGAAATTGCATTGCTACAACTGCTCGCTTGCTTCGGAGGGCCTTTTATGGACTGCTGTCATCTCCAGGTGTGGCCGCACCGGGGAGATAAGAGAGAGGAGGGCCCTTTTGCAAAGCATTGCAGCTTTTTTACGGTCAGAAACGGAGATCATGACCCCTGTATCTGAGGCTGTCTCTGACTGAGGTTGGGCTGAGGGATCTGGAGCCCTGGGTCTGCTCCCACTGAGCTGAAGTCACTGCCCCGAGCTGCACCGTCGGGCCACACACCGCAGAGACAGGCCCCCGCATGCTTGTCACTGCGCTACCACACCAGCAAACTGCTCTTCACGTGGAGGATTTCAAAGCATAAAGAAGAAATAAGATAAGAGGCCAAATTTCCCTCGGTGGTCAGGATGCTCGCACAAATGCACAATCTCTTGTTCAAATCAGCTTCTGCAGCAGAAGAGAGCAGAAAGCAGTGCTGCACGGGCCAAGGATGGGTGAAAACACCACACGGTGGCAACACTGACAAACGGAACAAGTTTGCTTCAAGATAGTGAAAATGAGAAGGACGATGAGAAGGTGCAGGGTGGGGGGTGACCAGAGGGGCACCAAGACGGCAGGGAGAAGTGGCTGATGGTGTACGGAGGGGAACAAGCACTGACGATTAATCACAGGGACTTGTCTGGATTTTATACCTTCTGGAAACCACTCGGAAAAGTGGCTTCTGCTTGATTTTGGCACAGATCCCTGGAAACCTTCCTTCTGCATGCCACAGGGCTGAGAAAGAGCGATATACTTACTTAGATACATAGGGGATGGCAAATATTAAAAATATCAGGTCAAGAGGTCCTTGAGGGTGGTCAGCTGCAAGAGCAAAACCCTTGCGAGCCCGTCAGTATGTATCTCTCTGAGAAGGACTTTGTGGAGGCCTTGGAGAACACCTCCAAGTTCCCAAACCGAACTTCTATGGGTCAGATCATGAGGATACAGCTCAATCATGCGCTCTCGTTGGTTGTCTCACACTCGCTTTGCTTCCCAAAACTGAGACAGCAGAAATCTCAGGGGGGCCAGAGATGGGTGAAGTCAGTGATAAATATGCAATGGATGTCAGATGAGTGGGCAGAGACATGTAAAATATTGAGACTAGAGTAAACCCTGAAGAGTCTCCACTTTCTTCCACTTCAAGGACAAAGAAAAGAAAAAAAATCAGTGGAAATACAACTTATCTAGATGTGATCAAAGTAGAAGCTTTTTCATGCGAAAACTGAGTCAGCAGAACTCACAGCTATAAATCCCCTAAGGACTAAGATTTGACCTGGAGAAACAGCTAATGCTAAATGACAAAAACATGCCGAGTTTTCAGAAGTGCTGAAGCCCTGAGCCACCCATAGGGAGCAGAGCGGGCAGCTGGGCTGGGGGCTTTTGGCCTCTCCGCTTGCAATCGCGCAATGGTCCCACGTCAGAGACCATCGCCCAAGCGCTGTCTTGCAGAGGCTAAATTACAGCCTGGCCCCTTGTGCAAACTGCCACATAAACGGCAGCTTTGCAAGCTTTTTAGACCTTCTTGTGAAGCAAAACACGGGAAGCCACTGCTAGAAAGAGGACCCCTCGTACAAGAGCACTTTTGAGGTGAAAGAATCAAGATTTTAGTTCTGCGTCACCTCCCTAGTTGGCATCCAAATGATGAACGCTGAAGCACATCATTGATTTCTTTTCAGCTCTTCTGGAAAGCCTGGCCTGGAGGCCAGGTTTCATATTAATGACCTATAACGCTTTTTTATCTTCATGACCTTTGCAGTGCTATATTACACATCTGGAGAGGAGAGAGCGCACTGCCAGACACTTTCCTTATTTACAAAGCTGACAGACACAGAAACTGGGATCCTGCTTGGCAGTGCTGTCCTGCAGCCACCGAGAAATCACAGAAAAAACAGGCAGGATGGGACTTTGAGAGCCTCCTAGCCACCACCGTCATAACCAGCTCCAGCTGCGTCGCTCCTCACCAGCCCTCCTCCACGACGTGACCTCCACCACCACCATCTCCCCATGCTTCACTACGAGGAAAAGCAAAACAGGGGCAAGAGATACCCCGATCACAGATACATCATCAGGTAGTTTTCAAAGACACGTTCACCCAGACACTGTCCAAGCAGGTCCCCACCACACATGACAAAGACTTTAGCAGCAGAACAGGAATACGGTATTCAAGGATGATGCACGTAAGAAAGCCAACCCTGTTTGCTCTGGAGTCCTGCAGGTTTTCAACTGGTGCTCCCCGCTCCATGTGTTTCTTACCGTCCTCAGAATTCCTGGCAAAAAAATCACAATACCACATTTAAAAGTGGTTTTTGTTTTAAGTAAATCTGACCAGAGGAATTAGGAAGATGCAAGGTTTTAATTATTTCTTTCAAACGGGATGATTTAAGCGTGATTCTGCCCTGTAGCTGTGACTGAATAGCTGCACTGGAAACTCTTGCTGGATGAGACACAGAGCGACCGGTTAGCATGACCAGCACCAGCACCATGACTGCGTGGATGGAGGTGGCTCAGGGGAACAGGCACGTCGGTAGCATGGCAGGAGGGACCCAAAAGCGGGAAATACTGTGAGCTGGTACGATCAGATTCAAAAGGATTGCACGTATTCCAGAAACAGCTGCCAGAAACCCCACTGGGCTTGGAGCTGTAGGTAGAGAGCAAAAGATAAGCCCTTCTTCAAAGAACATTTAGTTTTTAGAGAGAAATGAGAAGTGTGGGAGAAAGAAAGACTCATCCCCACACCACAGATGGTGAAGGGAAGACCAGGGGCATGCAGGGACTGTGACAGCCAAGAATTAAACTTGCTCGACCAAGTCCTAGCCCGGTGCCGCGCCGTGAAATTATTGCTACAGGCTTGTAATAATACAGTAAGCAGACCTGGGTGATGCAAAGTACCTGATCAGTCTGTTGAGGGATGCATCAATTAAATAAAAATAAGCAATTTCCATCCGCTCTGTAAAAACACAAGCCTGCCCATCTCCGTTTCTGGGCAGAGGGTTAGCTGAACAGTTGCTGTGGTTATGACTCAGCTCGCCACAGAAAGGAGAGCTGGTGCGAGCACCGCCAGCCCACCGGTCCCTGGAGAGACGGAGCGATGGGAAACGTGGCCGGGCAGGGCCATGCCGGCTTGCCCCAATTTCCCTTTCGCTATTCGCAGCTCTTTGCAATCGCACGGTTCTGCTGCAAGAGAAACCAAACCTCCGTGGGGTTCCCTGCTTGACATTTCCCCATGCAAGCGCGCTCGGCTTCTAAGCAAACAGGTTGCTGAGGGAGCCGGGGGCTCGTGAACGCCCCCAGCGCAGAGGCAGCTGCCCTCCCTTGGGGACCGCCCGGTCCCCGGTGCTGGTGCGATCCCCCACGACCCTCCTGCCAGGGCTAACCACACCTGCCTTCAGCCCTGAAACGCAGGAATGGATTCACACGATTTGCCTGCGCGGTTCGTAGCGGGGGAAGCGAAAGGGAGAGGGTTTGCTAGGACGCTGGTGGCCTACGGGGGGAGAAAGCAAGACCTGAGCAAGGCGACGGTGCGCAGCAGGGACTGGAGGTCACCCAGGGTGCTCATCGCCCACCCCAGGCCCCCTTCGTCACCTTCCCTGGGCAAGGACAGCCTTTCTCCTGCCTTTCTTCCTTCTGCTGTCACTGCCAGGGTGGGCAAGCACACCCTGGAAAATGAGTAAAATCTATTTTTCTGTCGCTGCCCATAGGCCAGGGCCCAGAGCGCTGGAGAGGGGCTAGCTGCCATGGTGGGCACGGGGCCCTCGGCCACCCCCGGTGCCCCAGCCAAGGCCTTCCACAAAGGCAGGGAAAACCTGAAGGCTTAACTCAGCACAGAGATATCACCCACAGCAACATCTTCTGCAAGAAATGAAAGAAAAGATGATATAATATTTTTCAGAGGGCTGTCTAAACACACGCCATGATTTACAGCGCAGAGCCCTGGAGCGCACAGGAGCCCAAGCCCTGGTATAAACAGGCTTGGCCTCGTCTGAGCTGCTTTCCTACCTCCGTCTGCCACCAGCCCGAGCCCTAAGTGGGGCTGGCCAATGGCAACCCCCACTAGAAACAGCTTTTAAGGTGTTTGAGTGGTTTGATCTGAAAATAGACGTGACAAACTTGACATAAGGATGGCCACAGAGAGGTGGAAAATCCAGGGAAGTGGGAGGGAAGGATTCCCGTTAGCAACCAGCGTTTGCTTCGTTTTTCTTTAAAGAGAGGGGATTTGATTCCCAGAGATTCAAGAGGAGCTGGATAAACAAACGTGGCAGATTTATCTATTGTTCCAACTTCTCGGGAATATTTCAAACAGATTTTAGCATCAACTGCTATGCCTGGCGTGGCAACCGGGAAGGAAGGGGGTGCTAGGAAAAGTCCATTTTTCACAGCATGCCACATTGGAGAAAGCAGACAACCATGCAGGGTGCAAACTCAACGCGAGTACAGAAGATGAATGAGGGGCCTCAAAGCCATCAAGCAACACCAAGCAAAGCGCCATGGAGCAAACACAGCATCAGTCAGCAGCTGTTTTCTTGCAGACCATGCTCACCGTCTAAGTGGTTGCGGGAAAGGTACTTGAGTCCTTCATCGAGCAGGATAACAGGCAGGGAAATTTTCAGTACAACCACCCACTGTGGCCAGCTCAGGGGGGTTACTTGGAAGATGAGCTGCAAGGCAGAAAGGATTTGACATGTTAATAGGGAAGGAGAAAGGATTTTTTGTTTTAAAGATCAGGTTAATTTCTGTTGTATCACCACAGACTGAGGCAAAGGTCAGCCCGGGTACAAGGACTGGGGGTCTAGGATTTCTCCGAGGTCTGTCAAGATCACAAGGTGGTTCCTGGCCAGGAGGAGTCAAAAGTGATGCCCCTCACCTCTCCTGAGCAGATGGGGAAAGTGAAGCACAGACTGGGGCTTTGCCTATGTTCACAGAGGAACTCGGGAGCAGAACGGGACACTCACACCCCTAGACACAGCGACCGCTTCACCTCACTCATCCTCAGGCATCAGCCGAGGAACCCCAGCGCTGGACTGCAAAGGGAGGCAATGCCTCCAGAAGGGGCTGAGCCACCTTCTGGAGGTATCTGCACCTCTTTGCATTGCCCATAAAGAGCTAGCTCAAGTAAGTGCCTCACTGGGACAGGGTGAATCATGGCCCCCATGTCTCAGGTCCTGGTCCTCAGGCGCTCGCCAGGAAGGATCATCCTGACAGCTTCCAGACACAAGGGTGCCGGGGGAGCTACTCGTCCAGGGAACGAGCCCACCATGAGCTGCACACGGAGGTATCACAGAGCACTTACAGGCATGGGCTTGACGTAGAGAATGAGGAAGTGCAGTGCCATGGACATGACAATCGCCCCCAGCAGCCAGATGTTGAGCCATGGGGGCATCCGTAGCAGCGACTGGTTCTCAGACACACTGCGAAAGCGAGGGGACAGACATTAGCCCAAATAACCTCTCGGCTCCACAAGCATGTCCAAGCTGGAAGGTTTCCACCTCTCTCCAGGATGCAGGGCTATACAATATAGCCCCCCTCTTCCACGTTTCAAAGCTTCAGTCTTTGCCACAATTTGGATTTGAACACCCACTTCAATACAACCAGCTACGCATGGATTAGGACTGGATGTTAACATGGCAAAACTCTACTAACGGATGCAGATCTAGTCATTCCTCCACCACTGTTAACAGTGACACATCGACTTAGAGGAATTTATTTACGGTAAGCCAACGGTCCCCTGCAAGACCACTCAGAATGGCTCTGCCGAGTCAAACCAAAGACCCTCCTCAGCCTCTATCCGTGCTCTGACACTGCCCACTAACAGATGCTCAAAGAAACCCCCCGCAGAAGAGGTGAGGTGGAGAGCACACAGGACTATCCTGCGCCAACTGTACCTGTTCAGAGCGTTGCACATTTCGATTGTCACCAGCACGGACAGAGCCATAGTGGTTGGATATCGAGACTCGAAGATTTCACAGTCGATTCCTTCAAAGATTGGGTTGTCCTCTGTACACCTCATAAAGTTCCTCTGTCAGCACAGGAAACTGTTCGTAAATACTTCGCAGAACAACAGTACCATATAGAAAAGGCAAGAAAGAGGTGGAAGAGGTAGACTGCTTTGTGGGGGAACACGGTGAACCTTGCTTGTTAGAGTTGCCATCAACAGCCTATTGTTCAGAGCAACTGATGGAACAGTATAAAGCAATCCACTGTTTGTTTTGATTGTGGCTTTGCACAGTTATGTCTGGATAGTCGCTAGGAGATTTTTATGTGCAGTTAATTAGTTGTTCGAGTGAACATGCATCTCCATCAGAAACAGATCTTCCATTGCACAAGACATTAGTTACAGAGCTGCGGCAAACCACATTGGACGAGAAGGCAAGGCAGGATAAAATGAACCTGAAGATGAATCCTTGGTGAAAGAGCTAACAAAGTTGGAGACAAGCCTAGACTTTATCTCCATACAGAGACCTCAGGCTCTGGCCAGGGCTCTGCAGCCTGGAAGCTGCAAGCTCCTCCTGCCAACCCCTGGGGACTGCTTCTCACCAAGGGCATGACGGGACTCTGTTTCCCATCGACCCGTTCAGACCCTACGGTAGTACAATTATTGGTCCATTTTAACCTGACATCAGATACAGGAGTTACTTTCAGTTTCTTTGGATAAAGTCCCCCTGCCTGTGCTGGTTGCTGACAGAAGCAAGATAGGAATATGAATCTGAGGGAGAATATTTGCTATTTTTCTTTAATTAGTCTTTTTCATTAGAAATTTGGGAATGTTACAGTAAGCACAGAAGAAAGGAGATAGAGACAAAGGCCCCAGGACCTGAATCCAAGTCCTTACCTGCTCAACACATCACCACTTTCCCAACTTACCAGCTGATAAAAGGAGACTTGTGGTCCCTCAGCATCATACAAGAACCACCAGGTTGCTGCCCCCACCGTTGCCAGGCCAACGTACACTGCAGCCGAAGAGAGAGGAACTCTTACCACAAGCACCGTGGTTGCCACACTATGATGGGGTGAGGACCCACAGCCTGTCCCCATGACTGGACAGACGCATCCACCCCACCAGACGTTACAGCGTGGGGCAGGAGTGCCAGCGGGCCCCAGGAGGAGCACGAAGGCCACAGCCAGTGGAAAACACGGCACGGCACGCACAGGGGCTCTTACCTCCGATGGCCAGATAGCGGAAGAAGAGCCAGCCGCTGATGAGGGGCTCCTTGGGGTTGCGGGGCAGCTTGTCCATGATGTCGAGGTCGGGAGGGTTGAAGCCCAGCGCGGTGGCCGGCAGCCCGTCTGTCACCAGGTTCACCCACAGCAGCTGCACTGGGATGAGCGCCTCGGGCAGGCCCAGGATAGCTGTCAGGAAGATGCTGCAGACCAAAGACCCAGAGAATCCTAAATTAGATGCCGTCCAGGGAGGCAGGGAAAAGTATCTGTATTGTCCGAGGGGAGAGCAAGCAGGTACCCTGGATCCATACACACCATACTGAATATTCACCCAGATTCCTGCAGCCAAACCCACAACTCCAGAGTCAGGAGTCTGAAATCCAGACCTGAATTTTGCAGTTACAATTTGTTTCACCGTTAAAATTCATTTCACAGTCAAAAACAACCTTTGAACTAACCATCAACCCACGACAGCCATGTGGTTTCCCATTCCCCATGCAGATATCCCTGCTGAAACACTAGCACAAAGGATTCCCAGGTGATCCCTGCTATCCATAAGGTTGTGCCCACATTGCTGAGGAGGGCTGATTTATGGAGAGAATTGTTTCATGGGACTGACGGGTGGGCAGGAGCAGGCAGCACAACACCACCTCACTGCATCTGTCCCGGAGTCCTCCCACGAGCTCAAGCACAGTGCACTGGCGTGACCCAGCAACAACAGCCTCTGTGCAAGTACCTGCATCCCTCAGCATTCCCTGGCTGTGCTTAAATAAGAAATATGTTGGCTTCTGGAGGAGCAGACTTGTTTATAAAACTATGAAAGAAAAATCTCTCTGCCCCGGGAAACGAGGTAGGGCATCCAGCACAGAGTCCTCTGGTTTGGTACTTGGGGTCACAATTTCGGCCAACGGGCATGCCAAGGGAGAGGAGGACACAGCTGGGCCCACAGGTCACTGCTCGGCACCCTAAAGGACACACCTCTCCTCTTATTTTCCCACCTCCCTCAAGCCGGGGCTCACAGGAGACGGGAAGCTCTCACCAAACGACCTCGCCAACGTTTGAGGAGATGAGATAGCGGATGAACTGCTTCATGTTGTTGTAAATGGCTCTGCCCTCCTCAACAGCAGACACGATGGTGGAGAAGTTGTCATCGGAGAGCACCATCTCGGCAGCTGACTTTGCCACGGCTGTGCCGGACCCCATCGCAATGCCGATCTCGGCCTTCTTCAGGGCAGGCGCGTCGTTCACGCCATCGCCGGTCTGAACGAAGTGCAGGGTGGGTATTAGAAGGACAGAATGAAACAGGCTGGGCAGAAAGACAAGCTTCAGGCATGAAAAAGCAAGCTTGGCCCGCTGAAACACAGTCCCTGCGCCTGCCCTCTCGCTGGGCTGGGACCGGCGCGGGACTCACCATCGCCGTGATCTCGTTGAAGGACTGGAGGTACTCGACGATCTTGGACTTGTGAGCGGGCTCCACGCGGGCGAAGCAGCGGGCTGAGCGGCAAGCCTGCCGCTGCGCCTCCGGCGGGAGGTCGTCGAACTCCCGGCCCGTGTAGGCCTTGTCCGCCACGTCCTCGTTCTCCGAGAAGATCCCGATCCTCCGGCAGATGGCCACGGCTGTGCCCTTGTTGTCCCCTGTGATCATGATGACACGGATGCCGGCTTTGCGGCACATCTCGATGGATGAGGTCACCTCCTTGCGGGGGGGATCCAGCATCCCCACACAGCCCACGAAGGTCAGGTTGTCCTGATGGTAAAAGGGGAGGAGGCACATTAATCTCCCCAGGCCTCCTCGGGGATGGAGCCATCTTCTCTTCCCACCTTTAAATCACCCCATGCACAGGGATCAAAGGACGCTGGAGAATTTCCCCTGCAATGAGCCAGGTCTTGCTCCCCAGTAAAATCACTGGGAAATTTCCTACTAGCTGCAACGAAGGAAGCCAAAGCTCTCCAGATGCACCCTGCTCCGTCTGACATGGTTCCCACTGTAACCCAGTTGCAGGGGGACACTCAAGTGCTTATCTGCCCCATCCATCGCACCTCAGATCTTTCCACTTCTCTCTCCTCATCCCTGTCCCTCATGGAGGTCCCTGAACACCTCCTGCAACAGCAGAAAGCCCCAGGTTCACCAGAGCTGCTCCTTAGGATAAAATCAAACTAGGGAGGCAAGTGCTTAGTGGAGGGGGACCATTCCCTTTGGGACCAGCCTGCCACATGCAGCTCTGCAACTGGGCTGGAAGAGAGGAGCTGAACTATTGGCCTGCTTGGATCCCCCGCAGAAACCAGAGAGCACATGAGAAACTCTGCTGGGGCAGTGGAAGTCAGTGGAAAATGCAGTTTTGGGAAGAAGGGAAGCTGCTGCAGCCTGTGAGCTGTGCTGCAGCAGGGGCAGCAATCACAGCAAGGGCATCACAGTTACACAGGGGAACAAGAGCAAAACCAAAGATGACCCTGTTGCTTGGGGTTCAGCTCCCTCCGGCAAACGAGACCAGGATTTTCCCCATGCTGCCTGCCCATCCCCTCTCAGATCTCCACTCTCCATCCTTGCAAGGGAGCGTGATAGCAAGATAGATCCTCCCAGTGCTACGGCACTGAGGCCCCCCGTTGGGTCTCCATTACCTCGTAGCGGACGAACTTGGAGGAGTCATCCAGCTGCATGGACTCCTTCCGGACAGGGGCGTCGTGGGTGGCCAGGGCCAGGCAGCGCAGTGTGTCGATGCCCATGCCCCAGTCCCGGACCCGGGACAGGATCTTCTCCCGGATGGAGGAGGTCAGCGGGACCCTGGCGGTGCCCACGCGGACATAGGTGCAGCGCTCGATCACGCTTTCCGGGGCACCCTGGGGAGGAGAGGAACTGGCCTCAGGGTGGCCCGACCACCCCAGGCCCCAGGCAGCTTCTTGCCAACAAGCTGAATTCCTCGAGTTCCCCAGAAATCGCCTTGTGCACCAACCAGACCTCAGCCCTGGCCACGATCTTGCAGATAGGCTTGGAGGCAAAGTGCAACCAAGGGTAAAAAGCCCTTTCAAATAGCTACAAGAATTAGAAACCGGAGGATGCCTGTCTTTTGCAAGCGCTGAAGAAAGTGACTGTGGGAAGGCAAAGCCCCAGAGCGCACGTGGTCTCCCTGCAAAGGCTGGTGAGACAGCAAGCTCCACGTCCTCAGTTTGCGCTAGGTGGCACCCTCAACCATGGCAATGCACCGCACGCCCGCCCGGCTGGGAGAGATGAACTCTCTTCAGGTCAACAGACTGACGAGTCCGGCCTGAGGGGGAAGTCTGTCTCACTCCTCTAGACCTACAGGCCTCCTCGAGTTACTCTGACAGCACCTATCCCATCTCAGGTCTGAAGGAAGTAAGGACAGTAGGTCTCCTCCTCCTACCAGGGGAGGATGCTCACAATGCCTGCGTGATTTAGGAACACATGTCCCATTGCCCTTTAACATCTCAGCATCACACCCCGGCCCTTTCGACCCTACGAAGGACCCTCAGCATTCCTCTAACGTAGCACTTGCAGAACGATACGCAATCCCACAGTTGCTCCTCTTAAAAAAAGCCAGCTCGCACAGCCGACAGCCAAGTCTACAGCTCCGGCAGCATTCAGACAATCCTGACCTGACCGAGAAGATAGAGTTCATCCAGAAGATCTCCAAGTGGGAACAACAACATATAAATCTTCTCAGAGACAGGGGGGAAATTCCTGCCACTTCTCCTCTGTTTCTTTCTCTTGGGAAAATAATTCCTTTAAAATACTGTTTTATTTCTGGTTACAGCAGAAAGTCGAAAGCAGCCCTCTGGGCATTACCAGAGCCAGAGGGTACAACCCATAAATGCAAGCCCCAGCGTTTTCTGCAGGGGCAGCTCTCCCTTGCCCCAGCACCCTTCACCAGGAGATCCAATTCCTTTCTTCCCTCTAAATGATCTACCTCCTTCTTCTATCGATACTGCAAAGACTCACCACCTACCTGACCACACCAGTTTATCTGCTGGCTCTTGGACCCTCTGGTCAGCTCACGGAGGAGACAAATGAAGCGGCCACAGAGGCTGGATTATGCCTGAGACCACCACGTGCTCCCAGAGAGGGGCACAGCTTCTCCTGCCTCGCGGCAGCGCTTTCTAACTGCATCTTTTGCTCCTTGATCCAACTTAGCTTCACTCACAGGACCTCTACACACACCCATACACACACACGCAGAGTTTTTCCTGGCCGTGAGGAAACACCAGCCTCCAAGGGCTGAAAATCTCCACCTTCCCATGAGCAGACCGTCGCCACCTTCTCCAGCATGAGCTGGGTCTCACTGAGGCGTGTGCAAGGCCAGGGGCGAGGGAAGAAGGCTGTGAACCCCCTCAGGCTGGCGAGGAGGACCTTGGCCCCTACCTTGACAAACATCTTGCTGCCGGCGGAGTTGTGGCTGGTGCTGAAGGGGGTGCAGTACACAGACATGGACTTGCGGTCGCGGGAGAACTCCAGGGTGCACTCCTTCTTCATCAGCTGCTTGATCACCTGCAGGGAGAAGCAAAGGCACGGGGCTCAGCGGCCTCCAGCACGTGGCTGCTGCTGCCTGACGTTGGCCAACAGCCGTGACAAGCGCACGAGCTAGGAGAGACCAGAGGGGCGATGCAGAGACATCCACAGACACATCCATCCCTACGCTAACGCAGTCGCAGCCGCCGGCATGCAGAGGCGCACACCCACAGACTCACACCTCCCTACGCCCTGCCACACCAACCCAACCACAAACCAGGCTCGTCACGTTTGCTACTATTAATAACTTAAGGAGCCAAGTATCTTGCAAGAGAGTCGCTGGCCCTCATTAGACCTATCCCCATGGCCGTAAAAGATTTACGAACACCTCCTCTTGCACGTCCATGTTAGCATCACGATGGCCGAGCCCCCTGTCCCTGGGAGGACACATCTCGTCCCAGAAGAGTCATTAACCGAGCAGGGCACTCGGGGCTGATTTGAAGCATATTCTGCAGAGGGGAGCTGGGATGTTAAATGACTATCTTGATTATTTGCGTCGCTTTGTGGTTGAATTGTTTATACAATCATTATTTTTTGTTGCTAGGAGGTTGTCATTTGTGACAAAGATACAAACAGGATGGAGAAGGAGCTCTGCTCAGCTGGCAGCGGCCTCAGAGCGCTCCCCAGCAGCGGATGCGTCCTGGCAAAAGCGGCACTGCAAGCAGACTTGTCCTGGCAGGAGAGGACAGCGTTGTGGCCGCTGGAGGGAAGGGCATGGGCTGTGGACACGATGCAGTGTTCAAGAAAAGCGAGTTGAGGCTGCAGCAGACGCAAGGAGGGCTCCTGCAGGAGCTGGCAGCAGGTGGCTGATCTTATCAAGAGGTGCAAAAAGGGGTTGCCTTGTTTAACCATGCAAAACGCAAGCTGAGAGCAGATCTGACTGCTGTCTATGGACACACGAGGGCAAACACCACGGGGCTCTCTAAGTAAACAGCGGAACCTAGCACAGGAGCAAACAGACACAAACTCCAGTGAACACGTGGGCAGGAAGTTTTGTAACCGCAAAAGCAATGAAGTTCTGAGTTTCTCAGTCACAGGAGGGTTGTGAGAGCCTCACTCGATGGGCTCAGGCATGGGCTCTCCAGCACCATCACCCGGGATGTGGCTGCAGGGACCCATGAGGGTCCCAACTGCGATGGTCCTCACGGGGCCTTCCACGCTCAGAGGGATGGGAAGGACACGTGGATGCAGCCAGCTGCTCATTCGCAGCACAGAAAACACCCAAAAATCCTGCTGGAGAGACAGGGGAGTGTGGAAGGGTCCAGCAGAGGATGACATGAACCCTCCTGCAGCACAAAATCAAAGTGTGGAGAGCAAAGGCGGCTGTGGCACCGAGGCGCAGGGAGAGAAGGAACCCTCTAATTGCCTGTGCACCGCTGCTAACAGCCGGGTAATGGAGAAAAGGAGCTGGAATTGCTCCTTGTGAGCCCCGGATAAACGAAGCTGGTAGCGACGACGGCAACAGATTTGCATGGCTGGAAAGGCAAAGGCCAAGGGCCATCTGCTAATTAGGGAGGAACGAGCGGGCAGAAAAGGAAGGCAGGTCCCCGGCACAGTTCGTGCCCTGGCACAAGCAGTATAAGGTACGTTTCCTCCATGCCCAAATAGAAGAGTAAAGAAAGCAGGCAAAGGCGATCGAACCCAACTCGGCACAGAGCACTGCTGGGCATCTGAGCAGGAAGACGGCGAAGCAAGAGCCACGTGCAGCAAAGCAGCAGAGCCACAGGACTGATTAAAGGCTGGGAAATTCCATTTCGCTTGTCAGAAAGGATTCAGGGGATTTATTATAACCCGCTCGTACCTATCCAGGGAGCAATTTCCACAGCAGAGGGCTCTTCCATCTAACAGGCAAAAATATTAAAAAAAAATCTAATGGCATAACACCAAAGCTGAGTAAATCCAGACTTGAAATAAAGTACATTTTAACTAGAAGGATAAGGAGACATTGGAGAGCCATAGTAGCAGTGGAGTAGCCATCACTGGATATTTTCAGATCAAAAGTAGATATATGTTTCCAAAGAGCAAGTCTAGTTCAAGCAGGAATTGTTTTGGGGGAGTTCTCGGGCCCATGTTTCATAGGTTGTCTGCTCAGATGATCCCAGTGGTGTCTCCTGGCTTAGCAGTCCATGAATCTCTGCCAGTGCAAACCAGAGGCAGCTACTGCACCATCTGCTCCACAGAGCACGACCCTCCGAACCAGCAAACTGCCTCCTGGGGCAGATCAGTCCCTCATACCGCCAGCGGTTATTGCTCAAATAACAGCCGCCTTAGAGCCCTGCTCTCCTTCCCCGTGCCAGAGACCACGGGAGCGCCGGCCTCCCAGGCTACTCACCGCATTGCAGGCGTTGGCTCGCTCCACCTTGGAGAGTTTGCTGGTGTCGGTGTTGAAGACGTTCATCTTCTCCACCAGGCACGTCAGGGCTGTTTCCGTGGCTTCTCCCACCTTCTCGTAGACTTTCTTTGACTGGAGAGCAGAAAGAAAGGAACGGTGGCACAAGCTTTAGGGCACGTCTCCTATCTCCAGCTCCAGGGATGCTTTCCTTCACTGCAGTGTTCCCAGGATTCCCCGAGCATCGTCCGAGCATCGCGGGGATGGGTTGCAGACCTCACATTGGCCCCAAGGACGGATCCCCCACATAACGAACAGAAATCCCATCCCTCCCCGGGGGCTTTGGCTGGTGCCGCGTGGCGAAACAGCGATGCTCCGCAGGGAGGACCCGGCGCTGATCCGAGAGAGCTGCAAAAGCTCGGCCGCGCGCGTGGGCCGGCGGCTTCGCTCACCTCGTTGTAATCCAGCGAGGAGTCGTTGCAGAGCGCGCAGATGGTGGCCAGCTCCACCAGCCCGTCGTACTGCCCGCACTGAACGGGCTTCTCGTCCTTGAGGCTGGGGAGAGAAATCCATCGCTCAGAGCCTCAAACGTTACCAGACTGCAAGTTAAAATAGTATCTAGCATCTGCCTGTATATCCTTTGTACAATTCTCAGAAGGAAAGGAGGAACCTAGTTACGAGCCCAGGGCTTAGAATTAAAAGCTTGGGTTCTTGTTTTGTGCTTTAAGAAATGGGGGCAGAACTACTTGCAAAAAAGAAAAAAATATATATATATATCACGTGTGGCAAATACATTCCTGGAGCGGCCCAGAGTAAAAGGGGGCTGCAGAGGAGTCCATCGTGACTCAAAACATCTCTTACAGGCTTCCCATTGACTTTGGCAGCTTTCGGATCTTGGTAGCGGAAAGGAGGAGGAAGTCAGGTTATTAAAAAGCTGACCACAAAGAGATGCACTAGAAAAGGAGCATAGAAAATCGATTTAACATTCACTCCCCCAAGGGCTTCGAATTGCTGCGGGTACCCAGAGGAGCCGCGGGAGCTCTGGGCAGCCAGTCCCTCTCCTCCCCCCGGATGCTCCTCAGCGCTCCGAAGAGCCGAGCGGCGCCCAAGGAAACGTTTCAGGACAGCAGACAAATTCGACGACTGCATCGCTGTGGCTACACCTAAGCAAGGGGCAAGCTGTCCCCCGTGATGGGCAGCTCATAAATAGCAGCTCTTTGCTACGGAAAGCTGCTGCAACCGGCTATTTCCTCTACCCACCCCGGGCTGAAGCCGGCCAGGCTGGATGCTAATTGCTGATGAGCCTGGCAAGGAAGAAACGCGGTTTTGTGGGCGCTCTGGGGTTACCCCGGCCCTCTTATGACGACGAGCGCCAGGATCTCCCGACTGGGGACGCGACGGATATCTTTAGGACTGGATTTTTTGGTGCTCCCGACCTTAAGCAGCCAGGCACTCTGCAAAGGAGTCAAACTCCACGTAGACACGTGTCGGTCACGGCCGCGAACGCACCACTAAAGAACCAAACGCTGCTCCTCATCCGAACCTGCCTGCTGTCCCGCGGCAGAAATGACAACGGGGGTTTTCAGGGGAAACAAAAAATTGTTCTAACTCGAGGAGAGGTAACTGCAGGTTAGAGCTGCACAAACCCAGCCGGCCATCGGCTTGCTGGAAAAATAATCTGTCAGGCATTTATTAGGATCGGTTTATTCCACTGCTGGTTCCCAATGGAAAGAACATTTTGGAGCCCTTGTTACAGCTCAGGAGCGGAAAGCAGGGAGCAGCCAAGAAAATCTGAAAAATCTGTTTGCACAGGGACAAAAAGCTGAGCTGTTTAGATACAGGACAGGAGAGCAAACGCCGCGCGGCCCCGAGAGGGCTGGGGCGGGACGAAGGGAGCCTGCAGGCGCTGGGGGGTGTTTTAATGCACCAAAAGGCTAGAAATGCTGCGGAAGGCTTTTGCAGCCAACCAGCTCTCCGAGCCCTCCGAGCCCTCCATCCCCTGCAGCTCCGGGCGGGAAGGAGCGGGATTTCTGCGTGCAAGGACTAAGCAAGCCCTCGCATCCCACTTCGATGCACCGGGCGAGAATGGTGCCGAAACAAAAATCGAAAGCCACGGGAACCGCTGCAGGGCAGCGCGCGGTTTCCCTGCAGACAGGCCCCGGACGGACAAAAGACAGATTTCAGCTTCAGCGCTTCGCAGACGCGAGTTCAGCTCCTCGATCCCTTCAGTTTAATTGAGACACACTGATTAATACCAGCTTATGACCTGGCTCACTTTTTCATGGAAATTCCTATCCAAGGATCAAATTGGCTTTATAAATATTCATGAATTAAGCCCGAGGCTGGGATTAATTATATTCACTCAACGGATGAGCAAAAGAAACCACCGTTAAGAACTTGCCTGTGACCGTGAAGCAAAACAAGCTGGAGCAGAGCGCGCTTTACCCACCAAGTCCTCCTGCCTGCCCTCTTCATCCCTCTGTCTCCGAGACTCCCGACACGCCATGCCGGAGAGCATCTGCCCGCAGCGACCGGCGCTGGGGCGCGCAAAGGGGCAGGGAAGCTTTTTGCCTCCGGAAAACCCTTCCTAGGGTTTCACGCGGGGCTCAGCGCGGAGCTTCCTGCGCAGCCGGCCCCAGTGCCGCACGGATCCCCAGCTGTCCGCAGGAGGATGCACGCGTGCCCGACGGCGGAGGCAGGACCGAGGGTGCGCCAGCACGGCCGGCGCGGAGCAACGCACCCCTCCGCCGCGTTAACGCATCCGCCTTGGCTCCTCTTGCGGCGAGAGCTGCCCCGGGCGAGCGCCGATGCCAGCGCAACCCCGCTGTCCCGTTGGCGTCTCTAGCAGGCACTTATAAGGACATAAGCAAGGAGCGCGATCGACGGCACTTAATACCTCGCCAGCGAGTTGAGGAGCGTGCTGGCAAGGAGGGCCGGGCTATGAATAACGCTCGCGGAGGCGGTCAGCCAAGCCGGGCTGCCTCGGCCGGGGACGCTGGGCACCCCTCTCCCTCCGGCAGCGCTGATGGGCGCCCCGGGACCTGCCGGGTTAGGGCACCCAGGTTGCTCCCGTTTCCGGGCGCCCCTCGGTGTGACTCCTCCGGAGGCCATCAGCGGGATTCATGCCGGGCAAGCAGAGGGATGCCCAGCCTGACTCATGAGCACGCTCAAAATAGAAGGAGCAACAGAAGGAGCTCCTAACATCTGCAAGGCCAACGTGGCCCTACCAACAGCGCAGGGCAGCTATTTACAAATGCAAGGAGCTCTGCAGAAGATGACCCAGAACCTCTTTGAAAAGTGACAGCTAAAACCACTGTAGGCACAACCACATCCAATTCTGGCACTTCTCCTTTCAGGAGAGACGGAATAAACAAACACTGACGAAAAAAACCACGTTTTATCATGCATCAGGGAGAAGTCACTGGCTTTCACTTCCAGTCCTAGGCTGAGATTCAGCAAAGCCCATGTTTCCCCTGAAACACATCTAAAACTCATCAACGTTGACGGAATTACACACCAGGCTGCACTGGCCACCAAGCCCATCTTTGCTGAGGACCCTGGACTTGGTGAGCACATTCCATGCCAGGGTCTGCAAACCCAGGCCAAGGACCTCCACCTGGCCAGGCGATCTGGCTGCTGGCCAAGCTGACAGATCCAGCCATCTGGCTGATGGCCCCTGGGAGCTACACACAGGTGGGAGTAATGGTGACCTTCTCATATGTAAAGGTACGGACCTCGAAAATTTGGAAAAAAGATTTGGAAGGAGCACGTACTGTGGAAAACCTCATTCAGCGTTCAAGTATTTCCACACTTGATGTTTCCATCCGCACTGACCTCTCCGGTTCAAAAGTGGACTTGTTTTATTGTGGTTGCTAGAGAAGGGAGAGCCCAGAGGCCCCACCAAGACCCCAGCCCTGTGCTCCGTGCCCGGGAGCCCTTGCCCTGAGCAGAAAACAGGGGTGAAAGTCAGACCCAGGGTACGCAGGAGGAGGCATCTCCCATGCTTTGGGCGGAGCGAGAGCTGGCAATGAGAGCAGAGAAACCAATTTGCCCCAGGAAACTATGGGCAGCCCTAGGACATAACTAACATCTGCAAGGCCAACGTGGCCCTACCCACAGCGCAGGGCAGGTATTTCCAAACGCAAGGTTCAGTGCGGCTGCAAACCGGGGCCATGCTCATCCCTCTCGTTGCTCTGCTTCCACGACCCCACGCGTGCCAGGGCCGGCAAGCTCCCCGCACGGGTCCTCCCAGCACCGAGAAACCCCATTTTCCCGGGAAAGCAGAGAGCGGCGAGGGCACGGCCGAGGCAGAGGCCTCCTGGGGGCACCGTTACTCACATCTGTCCCTCGGGGGTGTAGGTGGAGCCCGTGACGCTGAACTCGTGCAGGCTGCACTGGGCGCCCTCGACCTTCTCCATAACGAACATCTGCAAGAAGGAGAGAGGAGACAGCGCGTTAGGCGTCTTTTCCCCCGTTAGGAGCCACGGCACCGGCCTGGGGACCCGCAAGGCACCGTCGTCTCACTGGTGGAGCCGGTGCCCTGCGGCGCCCGGCTCACGGCAAGCGCCCGCGCCGTTCCCGGCACCCCCAACCCCCCTGCCCTTTTCGCGCTCGCCTCCCCACGCTCTTTTTTTCCGTCGGAGAGGAGCGCTCCCCAGGCAGTTTCTAAGAAGCCGTCTGTATTTTTCTTGGAGTCGGGAAGGAGGAGATTACGGTTGCTGGCGCGGCACAGGTCCGAGCCGCCTGGAAAGCCGCGGGGCGCCGGCAGCCCGGGAGGGAGCGGAGCCATCGCAGGAAACAGCTGGGGCGAGTTGCTCCCGCGCTGCCCTTCGCAGCCAGTGCGGCCGACCGCCGGGACGAGGTGACCTTAGACGGCCCTTCTCGAGCCGCCCCGAATCCCGCGAGGAAGGCGGGACGGCTTGGCTCTGCCGCGGGCTGCAGTAAACGAGGGGCCGGGCAGGACCCCGCTGCTGGCAGCGCCCCGGCTGCCGCGGGCACCGAACCTCCGGGGCCGAGCTCGGCTCTCGGGGCGCAGCGCCGTGACCGCCGGCGGCATCCCCAGCGCTTCGGGGTTTGGTGCCTCCCGAAAACGGGACCCGTCACAGGTGTTTTGCAGGAAGACTCCCTTGGAAGCCTTTTCTGTCCCACCCTGAGATTTGCTTTAAGGCTGGAATTTTTTATTTTTGGGTGTTGTTTTGCAACAATGGCCTGGATGGATGGAGGCACCCGAGAGACCCTGGGTGGGCAGAGGTGCCCAGCGCCGGTTCAGTCCCTCCCCGGAGCACGGCCGGCCCAGCGCGACCATACCTGAGCCCTCGCACCGCTGAGAACACACGCCCCGCTGTTAAATTCATGCAACAGAATGGAATAAATAGTTTCTGATGGCCAAAACCACGCAAAACGAGCACAAAGCCCCCAGGCTCCCGGGAGCGGAGCGGTGCTCCCCAGCATCACCTTCCAACTCAGCAGCGACCTGCCCTGCGGAGACACCGCCAGCTCCGTGCCGGTTCCTGCGGTGTCCCCGTCCCCGCGCTCAGCTCGAGCCCCCGGACACCTCTCCCCCTGCAGCTCCCTGGCTTGCGGGCGTCTTCCCCCGCTAGCAGCATGACAGTGCCCGGGGATCACTCACGTGTCTAAATTTCGGGTGCTTCCCATCCTGTCTCAAAGGGGTTTTTTTCCCCCTAGGTCCCCCAACTTTTTCCTGTTTCTTTGAGAAGGCGCTAGCCGGGAGAACGAAGCAAAGGGCGCTGCAGAAGCCAGGAGCCGGGCTTGCACCGGGGTCCTCTCCCCTTCAGGCTTCCTAAGGCAGCTACGGAGGCTAGTTTTTTTCTTTTCTTCCTCCTTTTTTTTTTTTTTTTTTCCCCAATATGGCTCCAATTCCGAAACGGCATTTCAGTTCAGACAAAGGGCTGAGCCACAAAGCTTTGCCCTGCGTCTGACCTTCCCCGAAACGGGAAGCAGAGGTGCTGCGAATCGCAAGCCGCGAGCGAGCACCCCCGGGCGAGCGGGAGCAGGGCTGGGGGCGCGCGGCACACCGGGGACCCCGGCAAAGGGCTCTCGGCTCTGCAGGGAAAAGGCTTTTCCCAGCCCGAGGGAGGGCAAAACCCTCCAAGGGGGCTGTAGCGGTCGGGGAAGCCACCCGGAGCAGAGCGAGAGCCAAACTAGGGATTTTTTTTTTTTAAATCCGCTCTCCCGCCTGTTTGACTTTCTCGCCGTGTTTCCGGGAAGCACCATCCCGGCGACGGCTCGGGCCAAGCGGAGCAAGGGGCTGCAAGCTTGGGGATGTAAATTCAGTCGCAGGCACCGGGCCACCTGCCCAGCGTGCGGGGAAGGGGTCGGGCGCACGCCGGCTCCACGGAGGAGCATCAGGCGAGCCTTGGGCTTAGGGATCTTTAAAGTCCACGGATCAGCTTGGAGTTGCATAGTGTAAAATTAAATCAGTGAACCGGGAACTCCCTCACCGGAGTGAAATTATTTGTCTGTACACACGAACTGACGGTGCCAACTTCCAAAACCCTCAGCTACACTCCCCTCCCATGAAAAATCAAGTAACCCGGAGCCTGCGAAGGGCACTTTGTGCTAAAAACATATGTCTGGATTTCCTATTTGAATACTTCCGAATTCAAAGCACCTCCCCTGCAGCCCCGCAGCTTAGCAGATATTTGCAGATAGCCTTTCTGCAGGGATATTGCGCTCAGCTCCCTTCTCCGAGCCCATCCTCTGGGCGCCTGGGCGTCCCTGAAGGATTTCAAAGCCAGTTGCTAGCAAAAGGCTTGTAGGAGAGAGGCGGGACGGGCACGGTCCTCCTCGGAGCCACCATGCAGCAGCGACCACGGTGCAAAACCCAGGGCAGCCAGAGAGCAAACTGCAGAAACCGGGGCAAAACACAGCCGAAAACGGAGCGCCGGGCCCCGAAATGCCGACCGGACTGCTGCTCCTGAAGCACCTGAAACCATCCCCCCCAGGCGGTGGCTTTTTCACCCGACACCGGCTCCTTGTTTTCAAAGGCTGCCGATATCCTGGGGACACCAAGCCTAGCCTCGGCAGCAGCTCCACCGGGCTTTTCGGGGAGGCTCCCGGTGCGGAGGCGGCCGGGGAAACCTGCTCCGGAGGGGTCGCGGTTCCCTTACAAGGCCCGAGGGCGAACACTAGCTCCAGTGTCAAACAACGGAAACCGTGCTGGCACCGCACCAGGTTTCGCTCTAGTAACATACCTCTGCCTTTAACCCTTTCAAACCATACCATAAAACATGTTTTTATTCTTATTTTTTTCTTAAATGCAACAGAGAGAGCGCTAAAGAAAAATGCTGCCCCGCACCTACTAGAAGCGGGCCCTGCTCCCAACGGGATTGAGCTGTTCTCCTCCCGCGCCTCCGATCTCGCCTCTCCCCTGCCACGAGATCACGAAGCCAGACGATGCTGCCGGGTATTTTTAGAAAGCAAACAGCACGCAGAAATACCCGCGTCTCCTAAGCGGCACAGGGCATCTGGCTGCAGGCTGCCTGGGAACGGAGATGCGAAAGACGGGCCTCCAAATTTATGGCTTTTCTGTAATATTGTAGAAAGGGATAGGCAAGCTGCAGACTCCCGCGGATGAGGAAGCGCGCAGCTCCCGCACGGCTCTCCGGGGAGCGGGCACGAGGCATCTGCCGCAAGGACCCCGGCAGCATCTTCGCTGCCCCGGCCGCCATGCCAGGAGAGCAGAGCCTGCGCCTCCTTCCAAGCCCACCTTGCAAACGGTGTCCTCCGTCTCCTGGAAAATTAAGGAACGGTGCATAACAGGGTGCCGCACGCCGAGTTTTATGAGAGTGCAATGTAGACCGCGTGTCAAGCTCAACACCGGTTGCGCAAAGGTGACGCAGTGAGCTTAATGCAGAGGTATTCACGTACTGTGCGGAGCCCGCAGGCTTCTTGTAAAAAGAGGAGGCAACCTGCAAGGACGGGGCTGAAACGCTTCTCCCCGGCTCGCTCCGCTTGCTAAACGACACTCCGGGTTGGCACAGTCAATGGTCTGGAGAAGGTTGCTGCTCGCACGGTGCCTGGCGCCACGGGGCCGCGCGGGTTTTTCGGCTGCTCTGCCGACGTGCCCCGCTGCCAACCCTGGAAAAACACGGTGGGGGGCCAGGCTGGCGCCAAGGGGAGCAACGCGAACCGCAGGCCCAGTCCGATTCACGACGGGGGCTCGCGGCTTTCGGGCATCGCAGCAGAGCTGCGGCTTCCGACGGACTCGAGGACGGGGCCCGGGCGAGCTCAGCCGGACGAGGTCCCCGGCGCAGAGGAGCGGTGGCAGGAGCCAGGGCACAGGCGAGCGTGGCCCCGAGCGGCGACACAGGTCGTGCACAGCCGGGAGGCTTTAAAAAGCAACTCGTAGGCTGTCAAGAGTCACGTTTTGGCTATATAGACCCGGCCGAATCACGCACCGAGACGCAAAAGGAAAATACGGCGCTGCGGGGCTCCCTCCTACCACCGTGGACAGGAGCCCGTGCACCTGGCGGAGCAGATCCATTAATCCCAAAGGTGCAAATTAGTTAAATCACACCGAACCCACGAGTGGACACGCTCAATCCGAGTTAAAGCAGCCCTGATTTGGCTGAACCGAATTCCCTTCCAAGCTGAATAATTGAAACCACTTTAATTTTTAAGTACCCACCCCGGGGTCCAAAGGGATTTGAAAAAACACCCGCTGTAACCGGCATTGCTGCAGAGGGGCAGCTAAATAGAGCCGAGCAGGTGGGAAAAGCCCGGCCTCCTCCTCCTCCAGCAAAGACTGGGACGTGGCAGCAGAACGACAGCGCTGCCGCTCCGCCGGGGAGGAGGAGGAGGAGGCCCCAGGTAACGGGGAGCGGGCGCGTTTTTCCAGGATATCGGCAGCCCTTTGCACGGCTCCCGCCCGCTGAGCTGGCCTGTTTGGTGAAGGCAGCGCACGCGGGAGAGGCAAGCGCCCGTGCCGCGCGGGCATCGCCGCCCAGCGCAAATATTTAACCGTTCGCCAGCATGCAAATCCGTCAAGGGTATCCGCATCTCCCCATTACGCGGCCGGCTAACGCGGCCCGGGAACTCCCGAGGGTTAAACATTAACAGCAGCTCCTTTGTGTCCTCAAGCCAAGGAGGCTTTAAATAATGTGCTCCGAGAATCGGGATTCAGCCAACTGAATAAAATGGATATCGGGGAGGGGGGGCTGGAGGATAAATTGAATTAAGGCAGGGTTGGATTTCCAATCTTAACTCAGGCCAAGTTTGGGCTGAGTTCTAAGAAAATGAGGACCGATGCTACAACACGCTTGTTTGCTGCTGCCCCGCTCACTCTCCCCCTTATCCCCTCTCCTTTTTGTTGCTTATTTCGTTAATCCCACCTTTTCCAACATGCTCTGACCGCGGGAGTTGATGGGACTTTTGCATTACCTTCGGTCAAAGAGCAGACTCTTTAGTGGAAGCGGTTTGGGGAAGGCACTGTCACTTCTCACCTCCATTTCCGAAGCTCCCAGAGCTACAGGAACCCCAAATGATGGGGTGACCCGTTACTTGCTTCCCCAGCGCCAGTGAGACAGAAAACAAGCCGTGCTCCCACGGTTTGGATCGGGGGCACGAGGGGTCGCAGGCCCAGCCCCCAGCTCCGATCTCCTGGCTGGTACCAACCCACCAGAGCACACGTCACTCTGCCGGTCTCGAGAGCCCCAAAGTGAAAACCCAAAGGATTTGCAGGGGGAGGAAGGAAGGAATCGGTGGTTGGTCTGGCATGAAAACCAGCCCAGAAAACAAATCCGATATTAATACCAAAGTTCCTGGAAACGTCTTCTGCTGCCCTCATTAACCGTTTGATAAGCAGGAGGCCCTTCTCCATTGGGCCGCGGGCCCGGCCAGGCTGCGTCTAATGCCGTTAGCCTCCCACACGCTCATTACGCAGTTCAGCGCAGGCCGCTCGCTCCGCTGTATCACTAGGGAAACTGGAAGAACCGCGACAGCCAAGGCACCGCCTGCCAGACGCACCCCTGCAGCAGCAAGTCACGCAAACCCTACGCGAGCTGGCCGCGCTCGAACGGGTCCGGGGGGAGAAGAACAGCTGGCCTTCCGCCGTGCCTTGGAAGGGCTGGTAGGAGCCTGCTGTGCATCGCCTCTCTGCGCAAGACGTAGACGACTCGCCGAATGCTCCAGCAACGTCTCATTTTAAATCATCGCTAGGGCAGAAACAGCCGACGTTCCCAGTCGTTCGTAGCTTCTCCTTAGCAAACGAGGGGCCAAAGCCTGTGGTCTGCCTACAGTATGGTCGCTACTTTGCACGCTGCTACCCAAGTTTTAGAGGAAGAGGAACGGTAGCCAGGTCTATTTTTCCCCTCGGTGACACATTTTCCGAGGTTCTTCTATAAAACCTAAGCGCCAAGACCATGAAAAAAAGCTTTCCTGAGACTCGAGGATTAATGGGGAAATTGAGAAGTACTTGGATTGTCTGGTCTTTCCTAACAAATCATCTTCCCACACAGCCAAGCAAATCCACGCTTCACAGGGGGGCTCAGCGCTCTTCTAGACCAGAAGCCTTTCAATCTCTTAGCCAAGTTACCCTGCTGCTCCCTCTATAATAAGCATTTTTCAACCCAAACTCAGCTGCACACACAGCGCCACAAGACTGCTGATTGCAAACTTTCCGACAACCGAGCACGGGTAAACAAATCACGGTTTAACCAGGTCACATTAATTTGCTTCCAACCCCTGAATTTCTCAGTGGGCGCTCTTTACATATAGCCAGACCAGAAAGTCACACTGAACCTCCAGTTTCAGAAGTTAAGGCTTTATAATTTTGCATAGTTCAGAACTTCTCCCTGACTGGGTCAAAAACAAGGAGAAAATAGGCAAGAGAGGAGACTAGGTGCTGATCATGTTGGCTTCTCCAGGAGCTCTACCTTAATACTGATTCCCAGCAGGAAGAAATGCTCCCCAGCCAGAAAGTCCTGAAATATGCCTGCAAAACCATACCTCCAAACTGGTGTGTTTGCAAAAGGTAGTGAAAAAGCGAATTTGTAATTACAGCCCATGCAAAGATAAGCAAACAAACCATTCCTCAGCAGCAGTCAGGCAGAAAGGAAGATCAGGGTTTCTTACAGATTCAGCACCAAACAAAACATCTTTCATGCTCACCTTGAAATTCCTAATACCCAAAATACTGCATTTGCCAGGGGAACAAAACAAGTTTTAGCTTTGCGACACCCCGGTGGGAAGGCAAACTGTGTCACCTGGGACGCCGAGCCGGGGGACACAGCAGTGCAGGGCATACAGTGACTTACCAACAGCCACACAGCAAGACCACGGCCGAGCTGGGACGGAACCCAAATCTCCCCGTGCTCATCGGCCTCCAGAAGCAGCCTTCCCCGCTCACCTAGAAATGCAAAACGCCCTGTGCTTTTACCCCAGCCGCAGCACTCACCCGGCAGACAGACATCTGGTTGGTGGTGAGGGTGCCGGTCTTATCGGAGCAGATGACGGAGGTGCAGCCCAGGGTTTCCACCGACGGCAGGCTCCTCACGATCGCGTTCTTCTTGGCCATGCGGCGCGTGCCCAGCGCCAGGCACGTGGTGATGACGGCTGGGAGGCCCTCCGGAATGGCAGCCACCGCCAGAGCCACCGAAATCTTGAAATAGTAGATGGCCCCCCGAAACCAGGAGCCGCCGTGGACGGGGTCGCTGAAGTGGCTGACGTTGATGACCCACACAGCTATGCAGACCAGGAAAATGACCTTGGAGAGCTGCTGGCTGAACTCATCCAGCTTCTGCTGCAAGGGGGTCTTCTCAGGCTCGGTTTCAACCATCTGGTTTCTGATCTTCCCAATCTCTGTGTATACCCCTGTCGCAATGACAACTCCAACAGCCTTCCCAGCTGCGATGTTGGTACCCTGAGAGGGAAGAAAGGGGTCATGGGGGCAGAATGAGTGTACAGGCATGAAACCTCTGAGCCAGAGGTGGGAAACAGGTCACTTGTGAAAGGAGACCATGGGATCTTGATTAATTGTGAAAAATCAGACATTGTGACTCCTGGGTTCGTCCCTGAGACCAGTCACAGACCAACAGGCCTGCTTCTCTCCAGGCTTGACCCTGCAGCCTCCAGCTGATAAGAGCTGGGATGACTCTCTTCCCCACTGGAGCTTTCCCTTCCTAAACTCACTCATAGTCCCCCAGACCCAACTCCGCCGTGATCTGCAAAACCCACTTGGCCTGTGCATTAGACACATCTTAACTTGCAATACCTGAGACCACAGTCAAGTCTAAAAACATCTCAAGATAAATTGCTCAATGTGAGATCCCAGGCCCCTCATGCACACGCATATGATCCCAATGGCTTGTAAGGCTCAGCAACACTCCACAAACTCTAGTTTTGGTTAGAGAGGAATGAACTTAACTTCCAGATTCAAATTCCTACAGATGTAATGAGCACTCACAATCAGGATGATTTATTTTTAGTGACACGATCCTTCCTAACACGAAGCAAAAGGCAAGGCTCAAATACACTGACTATTCAGAAACTCAAACGCAAACTTGGCAGCCTGCCTCTGTCTCCTGCTCTGGTCTTGGAGGACAGTTTGTATTTCACACAGTTCAAGGCTCTGTTTGGGACTTTATATAAATCCACCTTCAAATGAAACAGGTGACTCTCCTGTTCGGTCTCTCACCCCTCATGGCCTTCAACTCTGTCCAAGAGGAGTATGAGCAAGAAGAAAACCTGAACTTGCAAGATCTCCAGGGTTAACCACAACCCTTTTCCCCATCTGTAGCCCACCCTATGAGATAAAAAAAACAGTTGAGATCACCAAAAGGCATTTAAGGGAGCAATGGGCCAAAGACCAAATGAAATGCAGTGCAAGCAGGCCCCCAAATTCCCTAGGATGATCTTTGCCACCAACCAGCGGTATTCAGCAAGTGAGCAGCCCTGGGGCAGCACCCTCGGCCAGGCGCGCAGCGGGGATGCTCTGCGAGAGGGCTTTTGCTAAGCTTCCCACATGCTACAAAGCAAAACTGAAAGTTTTTGAACCCCACTAAATACCAAACCCTAAATTACACCATTTTTAAATCCCACTGGGTCAAGAGCTGCTCCAAGATGGGAGGATGCCAGCACTTCTGCTACCCTAGAGATTATCCACGGGCTCCAGCACGTCCACCCTCCCCACGCTCGCCGCGAGGAGGGACATGCCCAGCGGGTGCAGCATTGCCGGCCGACGCTGCCGACCGTCCCACCACCCCAGCTTCACCCCGAGCAGACACAAGCCGATGCTCCCACTTCCATGAGCGCTGCAAGTCCTCACTTTTGGGGCCTTTTTTATGGGTTTGTCTCTTGTGCCTGACACTGGCTAACAGGTTCAAAAGCCAGTGGGGGAGAGTGGGTGCAGATCCACGATCACAGTCAGCTGCTCCATGAGAAGCCAGGCTCACCTAAACCGCTGTGCCCATCGCGGAGCAGTAATTCCCTTTTACCACCCACCGCCCAGAGACATTCCCTCCCTCCTGGCCATCAGGCTCTTTGCAAAAACACACGGGAAGTGGTGACAGACGTAAGGGACTTACGGAGAAGAGCATGTTCTTCTTGTCCTGATTGACGGCCCGGGGGTCAGGGATGGGGTCAGTATGTTTAATCACCGACACGGACTCCCCTGCCAAGACAAGAGCAGGAAGACGAACCGTTCGCATTTCCTCTCGAGGCTCCGTGCCACCAAACGCTTTTATTAGACTGGATTAGAAATTCCACAGCTTTCAAAAACGGTGCTTTGCCACACAATCAGCGAAACATTCATCATGGAGATGTAATAGCTGGTCCGAGGCACTTTGAAAATAACGGTTGCAGAAAAATGACTAGCTTAATTCCGTGAAGATCAGCAGAGCTAACGGCCCTTGAGCTGACACTGTATCCAAATGGGATTGGGCCAGATTCCCAAGCCAGGAAGGCAGCTAGCTGTTAGCACGGGCTTGCGAGCTCAAGGCTCTCTCTCGGGAAGTTTATAACATCCCCTCTCATCTCTCACCGCTGGAGGAAAAACCCTCTCTTTGGTGCTAGAACTGAAACCACAAGACACCTCTTCTGCATAAATATTCCTCCAAGCGGCACAGACACAAGAAGTTGCCATCCTATACAAAAACGGGACTTTTAGGGCACTATAGCAGAAGAGGCGGCTAAAGCCCTTCTCCTGAAGGTTTATATTTGGTCTTTGCAGATTTGCCCTTTTGCTCCATCTGCTCTTGCCCTTGGAGAAGGGAGCTAAGTTAATACAAAGCCACGTTTCAAGGAGACTGGGCTCCTTTCCCCATGTTTTTAACATTTTTTCTGATTGTTTTTCCTTCCCTGCTGCCATCTCCTAACTTAATGAATTTTAAAAATCACGCAAAAGAGCTGAAATCCTGGAAGCCCTTTTTGCTGTCAGGTTCTTCTGTCGACCTTCTCAGCAGAGGAAAAAGGATCACTGCTGTCCCTCCCTGACAGCAGGGAGATGCAGTCTTTGGAACAGGCTACCAGCTTCAAATGCTTTTCCAGTGCAAAAACAAAAAGCCTCAAGTGTTACCTCACTGCACTTATTGAATTTGCAAAGCCCCGCACCCCGGTGGTCATGTTTTGATGGCCACACGGAGGGAGCGCGGGCAGGCGCCGAGCAGCCCCGTGCGAAATGGCACGTGTTGCATGAGGAGGTCCTGCGCTTTGCGGGAAGGAGGCAGAGCCACCCGCACTCATCTTGCCTAGGCTCTGAGCTTCAAATCAGGTGCCGGGACCTCCCAAATCCTGAACTTTGTTCTTCCACCAAGGCAAAGCGCTTAGTCCAGCGGCAGCTCTGACACTTTGCTCCCGGCAGGTGACATGGGTAAAACATCGCCTTCCAAATCAGTGCCACATTCCCGGGCAGCCTCCGGCTCCCCTGGCACATCTCCCCGCGCCGCCCGTACCTGTGAGGATGGACTGGTCGACCCGCAGCGTCGTGGATCTGATTTCGATGATCCGGATGTCGGCCGGCACCTTGTCGCCAACTACAAGGCAAAGAGCACACAAACGCCACCAGGTTAAATCCGCGGCGCCCGCGCTCCCCGGCGCCGGTGAAGGGCAACGGGAACACCCCGTCCCCAAGCGCGGCAGCTCAGGAGGTGAGCCCAGCTCTGCCCCACGGCTCAGGGCAGCCGCGACAGTGATTTGCATCTCAGTTCCTGGTCTCTTCCCTCCTTCTCCGTTTTGGCTGTCAGGTCTCAAGGGCAGGGACTGGTTTTTGCTAGGTTATGTGAAACGCCCGGTCCCTAGGCGGAGCAGATGCAGCCCCAACCTGGTTGCATCGTAGCACCCGGCCTGCTGCTACCGGGAGTCCAGCTCCTGGTAAATTCAGGACCCCGTCCACTACTCCTCCTTTCTGGGTTTACAGCTTATTTTGTATGTCTGTAACTTACACAGCAAAAAAAAGAAAGCTAGAAAGCGGTGCAATCAGTTGCAATCAGACAACGGACGGTGCAGCAATGGGACCTTGAGGCATTTTTAATTTTAATGGAATTTCCTTAGATAAAAGCCAGCTCGTGGCGTGGCAGACGCCTCCACCTGCTCCCACAGACCTACCGCGTGCTTGAAACATCGCCTCCATGTGCAAAAGCCAGCCGAGAGGGAGCAGGCTGGGGGGCGAGCAGGGAACTCCCCCGGGCCGAATAAATCCACCGCAATTTGAAGGTTATGGAAAGAAGAGCCCAACCGTCTCTCTCCTGAGCAAAAGCATCTTCCTCTCCTCCGCCAAAAAAAAACCCGCCTCGGAACGTCGCCGTTACGGAGCAGCCCGGCAGAGCGCCGGCGACCCCAGGCCATCGTACCGCAAGCCCTGCCGAGCGGCTGCTCTCGACCCAGCGAGCGCTTTACGGCCTCGCGGGCCGACAGGAAGCCGTTAACACTCGATGCTGTTTCGGGGCCAACAGAAACAGAAGCCGGCAGGCTCCTCGGCACCGCTCCGCCGTCACGGACGAGGGCGGCCTGGCCAACTTACAGCCGTCGCTCACCGACCTCCGAGACGCAGGTACTTTCTTAAAACCTCTTCAAAGCTGCTTTTCCCGCTGGGTTTCTTCCTCCCGGCCCTTTGGCATGTAACTGCTCTTCCTCAAGTTCTCTTATCGCCTGGATACAGCCGCGCTCGGGCACTTCGGAAACACTGAGGCAAGCGGAGGCCTCGCTCGCCGGCCGGTTACGTCACGTCACGCAACGCTCCCAGCTCGGCCGCTAACGCTCGCCTTAAACCCGAGGCTGTAAAGCGCGCTTCCTCCGGGGACTCGTAAAACCCTCCCGTGCCGCGAGCGAGGCTGGATCGGCTCAACCCCGCTGCGCAGCGATTTATTCCAGCTGCAAAGCCCATCGCTGTCGGACCCCGCGCCTAGCGTCGAGCGGCCGGCTAGCCCGACGGGCTGCCGCATCCGCTCCCGCGGGTCAGAGCTGGGGGACGCAAAATAAGGGGGGCGGCAGGCTCCCCAAATCCGCTCCTTCTGCGCAAATCCAGGCTTTGGCAGCTGCTTGAGAGCCACGGAGCATCTTCCAAGGGGCAACGAGTTCTCCTTCCCTCGTGGGAAAGGGAGAGAGAATTTGCAAAGCACGAGCTGTTTCTGAGCCTGCAGATTAAATATCTGTTGACAGCATCTAAAAAGAGCGTATCTGAGCCGGGCGCTATGGTGGTAGCAAGGCACTCAAGGGTAGATAGCTCGATAGCGGTCGGAGAGACCCGCGCGGCACGGCGCCGACGGCTGCCGCCCCCGGAGCGCAGCTCCCCCAGCCCCTGCGCAGGCCTTCTCCTCCCTGGGCCGCTCCGCAGCAGGGACGCAGCCGCCGTTAGACGGCTAGCGAACACGAGCTAATCGTTACCCGTCCAAAAGCTGCAAGTTTCCATGGTGCTGAAAGCTAAGGGAAAGCAAGCAAAACACGGGGAAACAACGCGCGGCCGCAGCCGCCGGGACCCAGGCGGCCCGGCCCGAGCAAAGGTGCAGGCGGGGTGGGAGCGCGCTGGCACGAGGCCACCGCGGGCGGCGAGGAAAGCTCCCGCGGGAACCGGCCCGCTCCCTTGTTTGCTTAGCAAAACAGCTAACGCCGAGCCACGGCTTTTCCAACCGTCCATCCTGTAGACTGAAGCAGAAGAGCACCCCCTCTCTCCTGCATGCTCCGTCTTCCTCTCCCCCAATGTATATATACACACATATATGTAAGTATAAAACACGTATATGTAAGTATAAAACACATACATACGTATATGTGTGTACGAGAACACTGCCAAGGGCAGAGCGAGCTCCTGACCAAGAGGAGTCACCGCTGCAGGACAACATGCCATGAAACACAAACACTGTGACTGCGGGTGGGAGCAGGAGACGTAGCCTCCCTTGGCAAGCAGAAGTACTCGGGCATCGCCCACTCACACACCGGCACCTCGGCACTGTCCCGCTGGCCGAGGAAGCGCTATTTTCCGCTTTCCTCTTGAGCATCAAACAGCCGCCAGCACTCTACCAGAACAGTGGGTTTTCAGATCTGGACTGGCAAATTTATTGCATTTGCACATGCAAAGAGAAGTCAGTCCCTCATACCTGTGCTGTCACCGCGACGTGACGTGGCGAGCCGCCGAGCGTCACCAGCCGCTGCTCTTGCCGGGCTCCCCACCTTCTCCTTACGCAGCTGGGCAGCACCCTTGCCAGTTGCCTTAATTTGCTAAGCCCAGAATTTGCTATTTAATTTGCTAACAGTTTGCTAATTTACGAACTCACGCTGAGGACAGCTCAGCCCCTTTCCCTCCCAGTTCTGAAGTCGACTGTGCCACTAAAAAATAATCATCAGCTGCTGAGAGGTACGCAAGGAGCCCTTGCTGGGAAAAGGCGGCAGCGGTTCAGGAGCCTGGCGGGCAGCGCAGAGGGGCAGGCTGCCGGCCGGCGACTGCTGCTCCCGGTGACGGGCATTGCACCGGCACCCGCACGTGCTGGGCAGGGAGGTTTAAAAACTCTGTCCTCTTCCTCCGCACCCACCTAGGCAGGCAATAAACTCTGCCGCATCGATGCACCTTTTAGCCCTACAACCCGGCCGTGGCCTTACGGGCAGCTGCTTCGTAGGTGTCACAGGTCTGTTCCCGATCCCTAACAGCTTGTGCAAACCCCGGGGCCGGGTCACCAGCTGGAGTTCATCGCTGGAGCTCCCGCTGGAGCGGTGCCAGGCTACCCAGCTGAGGACTTGGCTGGCAGAGCCTCTCCTTCATCCTCTGCGCATTATTTTTATATGCATCTTCCAGATGAAGTGCAACTGGAAGACATAAATAACGGCAAGTTGGCGCTGTGCACGAGGAATTGCAGCATATTTCCACTAGCAGGGCCACGAGGAGGAAAAGAGCGGGTTAGCGTGAGGCATCTGGAGGCTTACTGCACAGTTTAACACACAAACAAAATCAGATCGTTGGCTCACTGAAATGCAGCATTTCCATAACTCTGCCAGGGCAGGTAGGAAACCCCGAGGCATCCTTAATATGAATGCGGTTCCCAGGCGGAAGCACATGCCATCGGCCAAGTCTGCTGACAGAGGCCTTCTCCAGCAAGAGAAAGGGCCCACAAACCAAGCAACACATCCCTGCAGTGAGCCCTGACACATGGAGAGCCAGATCCTGCCTGGCTCTGAACCCACAGCCTTGGGACACCTTGGTGCTGAGCCTGCTCCAGCTACCCTTCCTCCACCCTCGTCCTGATAGCAGAAAGAGGACCAAAGCAACGGCAGTCAAAGGGCTCGTGACAAAAGGCATGGGCTTCCCCAAGATTTACACGCAGTGACCAGGAAAGGAGGTGGTGGTGGTGGTGGTGGGGAAATCAAAGCACGTGACTTGCCTTTCAGGCCAAGGCAGAGGAGATGCCTACAGCACCTGCATCCCAGCGCCATCCCTGCAGCTGGATGCGCAGGGGCGGGATGGGGGAACCAGCCGGATGGTGCAGCTAGCAGCTGCAGATGGGAACGGCCCAGTCCCAGATGCAAAAGCACACGTCTCCTTGGTGCTTGCAAACCAACGCCTTCCGCTCCGCCTCTCCCGCCCCAGCCCTACTCGCTGTCCATGAATAACAAACCCAAGTTACCAAGGATCCCAGCCCACACAGACGGAACAAGCTCCGTTTCCTAAGACGTTAAAAAAGCAGCTCGTGCAAGAGCTCTGCTTGCATTGTCTGCACAGTTGTGAGGCTGTACTGAGAGGCACCCAGGGATGGCCTTTCATCTCAGTTTTGTTTGGGTGATGTGTGTGGGAGAGTAATTTAAAAAGAGAAGAATCTTTGTGGAAAATTAAGAGTTCTTCCAGAAAATAAGTGCTATGGGAAATGCTGGAGGAAATCTCCCCGCCACTGGCAACCCTCCTGAGATAAATTAACCTGTGCCAGAAATACACTTTTTTCTGCTCTCTACTGAATACGTGCCCTAGACATGGGGTGAGGCTTCCACAGGTCATCGAGCCCCGACTTTGGTCAAAGCCACTTCAGCTCTATCTGTTCCCCAGCTGTTCTGCCTCTTCCCTTGAGCCGAGCTCTTGCGTTGCTCCAGATGTGAAGAACCATCCCATTCCTGCTCGCACCGCAGTGCCAACCTGTCTGTAAGCCAAAAATCCCACCACGGGACGCCCACGGTCCCCTACAGATCTCTGCAGACATCGCTGCATGTCTTCGCCTTGTTGTGGCAGGTTTTGAATTAAGCCCACAGAAACAAGAGCAAAGGCAGCAGGTGTTTTCCCCCAGAGCACTCAGGCTCCAAGTGCTGATGGTGTCCCACCGCTGCTGGGCAGACAGCCCTTCCCAGAAAGCCAAACGGAAAAGCGACACGCTCGACAAGACCCAAGACCCCACTGTCACCACTGCTCAGGTCAGCACGGCGCCGAGCGCTTGGGCTGTCCTGCGCTGCACGGAGACAAACCTCCCCAAGAGGATGCTCAAAACAGGATTGAGTTGAGTTTTGCTACCCTGTCCGTTCACACCGAAGCCATCATGGGGCAGGATCACGGGGGCCCCCAGAACTAGGGTCCTCGTGCCAGCTGGAAATTGGGTACTGGGAGATGTTTGACACTGTCAGGTTCCCAGCTCAACTTGGGACTAAGGTCTCCAGTTTGCAAAAGAGACACCAGTGGCTGCGCCCGAGCAGCGGCCCCGCTGCCTCCAGCGGGGAGGCACCCGCCGATGCCCTTGCCGAGCCGGGGTGCAAAGCAGCTCTCCTCCTCCCACGACAAGGACAGAGCGGGAGCCCAGCCTCGAACGCCTCGCGGCCACCGACAGCCCTTCTCCTCTCTCCCCAACCCCACGCCCACCAACAGGGGATTTTACCACGAGTCTTCGGACGACGATGCCATACCTGCCACCTCCACGATGTCCCCAGGAACGATATCGCGGGCACGGATCCTCTGCACGCCGCTCCTGTCAGCACGGATCACCTTTCCCATCTCCGGCTCATATTCCTTCAAGGCTTCGATAGCGCTCTCGGCATTTCTCTCCTAAAAGCACAGAGAGGAGCAGAGCTGCAGGCACCTGGACCAGTTGATGGGGAGCAGCAAGCTGCAAAGCTGGGTGCTGAGCAAAGGGCTGGGATCTCCCAAATCCTAACATCTCCTTGCACCATGGCTGGGGAAAGCGTTGCACCATCCTCAGCTGCACGGTACCCGCGTCCCCTCCGGTTTGTACCACTGCGGTGCCCAGGCGAATTTAGAAAACACCCGCCTGCTCCCTGGGGTCGCAGGCTGACAATGCTGCACAGACGAAGGGCTAAATTTTATTTCCAGCTCCAGGCTGTGTGAAAGCAGAGGGGAGACCTTGTCTGATGGGGAGAGCGCAAGCGCAGGGGGAGAGCTCTCGCTTCAAGTCTCAACTCTCTGCTGGCTTCTGCTCTCCATCTCTGAAGCGGAGGCAATACGTGAGATGCGGTATTTAATTACCGCGTGCTGGGAAGCACTGTCCCACGAGAAGCATTATGAACGCGTGAGGGAATGTTACTGTTTTGGAGCGATGTTCAAACAGGCCCTTGACACCACTCAGAATACGTGACCTTTGGGCCCGACGTTCTCCCCCTTTGCCTGGGAAGCAGGGTTTCCCACCCAGCCTTACTCTTCCGCAGCGAGCAACATCCTTTAGTGCCGCTTCCAGCGGTCCCACTTCAGCTAGGGCTGCGGATAAACAAGTGGCCTTACAGCAACCACATAGTTGGGGAGGAGCGTCTCTTGCCTGACGGGGAGAGTTCAGGCTCCGAGAGGCTCCAGGGACCAACGCAGCGAGGTCAGAGAGAACGGATGGCAGTGATGGCTGCGGTCTGGTGGGAACGGAGCGGGCAAAAAGCCTCCTTTGAAAACACATTTGGCCGCTGCCAAGAGACGGGCAGTGTTGAACTGGCTGGCAAACAAGGGCAAGATGCTAAACTCCAAGCTACAAAAGTTGCCAAAGAAAGATTGGAGGAATGAGAAAACAGAGACTACGTAAATGTCGTGAATGATTCACAGGGGCACTTTGGTTCCTCTCAAAGTCGTGATTATTTGCAATACGGTTTCCTCCATGAGAAATCCTGCGTGATCAGGCTATCCCCTCCCAACTCCGTCCCTGCTCGTTGAGTGGCGATGACGAGCCCCGCTCCCAGCACTCCCGCGGGCTTCCCGCGGGCCGGCTCCAAGCTGATGGCAGACCTTCTCCCCGCAATCTCCACGGCCACACAAAAACACAACCCTGTAAAAATGAGCTTCCAACGGCAAGCACCGACCAGGGCTTCAGAGGAGCCACTTCAGCAATGCGGAGCAGAGGACCTCTGCGCCGGACAGAGGGATGGAGGAAGGGGAGACGCCGCTTACCTGCCAGACGCCCACCACGGCGTTCGCTATCAGGATCATGATGATGACAACGGGCTCCACGAATGCCGTCGTGGTCTCCTCGCCTTCCTCGAACCATGCCAGGATCTGATGCAGACAAGAAGAGAAGGGCCACAGCGCGGCTGAAACTACAAACGCCGGTATTTAAGAATAAAGATTCAAACGAGAGCTAGTGAACAAGCGACGTTTGATGGAGAAACAAGCACCCAAGATCGCAGCCGGCTTGACGCCGGGTCACCAAGGGGGCCGCTGCCCTCAAGGAAGGCAGGTCAGCTCAGCGCCCACCAAACCCAGAGGTGACTCGCATGGTCATAACCAGCAAATGAGTGTAACGAGCGCGGCTGGACGCCTGCTGCGCATCCAAGGGAGCGCCGGGACGGCGCCTGCCCGCTCCCCAAGCGGACGCTGCCAGCTCCGTCCACCATCACGCCTCGGGAAGCCCGGCAAGCTGCTATCGCTCCTGGCTACAGCAAACCCAGCCTCTGACACGCGTTTCCCAGGCGGAAGCTCGGGGCTGCAATAATGCAGAGCGCGGCGCCCCCGAAGCAGGGGCCCGCGCGGGTGCAATTTCCGTCCCCCGTGGAAACGGCGCGCGTTCACAGCGACTCGGGGCTCAGCGCGGGGGGCAAACGCCGGGGCTGCCTTCGGCCCCCCGCGCGTACCTTGCAGAGCTGCCCACCGCCAGCCCCACGCTTACCTTGCTGAAGTACCCAGCAGCGTTTTGGGAGGGCTTTTACCATCCCGAGCCGCCCCTCTCCACCCTGCAAAGACCCAGTACCATACTACAAGCGAAAAAAATATATACAAATATTTCCACTTCATTTAATGGCTCGTCAGCCTACATCCTGTGTCAATACGGCAACACCCTTCTTCCTCTGCATGAGGCGTGAAACATTACGAGAGAAGACCTTTGACAGTACTGTGTGTGCTATAGCTCCTAGTGACACCGCACTGTTGATCTTTAGGGAGGGAGGAGAGGCGCCTCCGTTACAGCCGGCCTCGCCTGTACCTGCAGAACAACAGTCGGAGGGCTCTGGTTTTGTGCCGGCAGTTCTGAGACGCAAGGTCAGGACTAAAACCCAAGCGTCTAGAAGACGTTCATTCAACGCATGGCTAACGCGTCGCCTCCTTGCCCCAAACTGCCAGCTGGTACAAGACAGCTTTCTTCCAAATAACAGGAAGCAGCGAGCGGGACAGCGAGGGGAGAGCTGTCAGACGGCTCACGTCTACGGCTGTTCGCTGCGCCGATTGCAACAGATCTGCGAGTTCACCAGCCAGCGGGTGTTACGCGTCGTTTCGGGGATATATTTAAGCTCGCAAGGAAGCAGCCGGCCTCCTTCCTTCTCCGCAAGCTGCAGCTCGCCTGTTTATTTTTCCCATGGATTCTTTATCATCCGACTCTTCTCATACTAGTGGGAAGTCAGATTCAGGCACCAAAAGCTTTATTCAGAATGTTGTGACTGCGCGAGACAGGAGCCAGAAATAAGTGTCACATAATTCTGCTTAATACGCGATGGCTCACGGCGCCTGCCAGCCCGCACCGCCGCGGTGGCGTGCCGCGCCGCTGCTCCCGAGCCCGGCGTCCCGCCGGCGCCCGCGAGCGCAGGCCTGCCGCGGCCGATAACGCCGCCTTCGCCCCCGTCTGCTTCCAGCGACATCGGCTTTGCCTTGTTGCAGCACCTGGGATTTCACAGCAAAGCCGGCTGCTTCGGAGGCTGACAGCAACCAGGCGCGAGATGAAAGCCCAGCTAAAACTGCGTGGGATTAATAGCGATCCCCGATTCAAAGTCTCGCGCTGGTAGGGAGCATTTGAGAAATCTCCACACGGGGAAGAGTCCCTAACACCTCACTGGCATCAGCAATGTTGCTGCACCCACAGCTACGAGAGCTGGAGCGCAAGGAGCTCCCCAGTGGCCCTGGCAGCTCCCCAAGGACCACCGGTTTGGCTGGCAAAGGGACAACGCGTCCTGCAGCAAGCTACCTCCGCAGAGCGCCCCGACTCCTCGCCGTGCGGGCGGGAGCTCAACGGGCAGGTCGCTATTTAACTTTGCAGCTGAACTGCTCAAGGCTTCCCCGTGGAAGCACCCAAACGGAGCAAAGGGAAACGAGCACGGCACGATCACCCGACCTTTCCCTACTGCTGGTCAGCACCAGCATCTGAGCTCACAGACAGAAGCACCCAGAGATGCTTTAATCACTAAAGAAACCACAAGGCAGAGCCACCCGCAATCTATATCGGGAGCAAAACCGAGCTAAAGGCAACTCTCAGAGGGAAGTCTTCATACACCGATTTCATGGAGAAGAAAACGATGCTGTAGGTATCTAGCCCCCCAAAGGGCCCCAGCTTCTGCCCCACCAGGCACCACCTGCACTCAGCATCTCAGCCTGGCAAATGCAGGTGCAATTCTGGGGCACCACGTAAGGATCAAATCAGCGAGCGGGGAGCAAGGTGCCGCTGATAAAGAAGGGAAGGCCAGCATGGTTTCTAAGCGCCATCAAGAGAACGTGAACAAACGGGCCAATGTTCAAGTTACTCAGTGCCGCGCACAAAGGCGGCTTTGCTAAACACACGGACTTTGAGTCGGTTGATGCCGTATTAGCTCGCAGCGCTATTAAGCGCGGAAGAGGTCGCCGGCAGTAACGGTGCATGCTAATAAAGCTTCACGTTGCATATGCCGCCAGCGGATTTTGCCTACACACCTCAGCTAAGCGAATCTGCTTTACACTTGCAGGAGGTGTTGCAAATGAATCACCGCTCCTCCTCGGGAAAGGCGAGCGCGAGATGAAAGGCTCTGAAGCATCTCCCCCAAAGAAGGGGGGAAGAGTCCTGCCGAAGCTCTACCACTTGAGAAGGTGTACCTGGCCTATGATCTCCCCTCGTTCCCTCCCTTTTTTTTTTTTTTT
>NW_020448308.1:1930114-1948846 GCF_003343035.1 Apteryx rowi
TTTTTTTTTTTTTTCCTGTGCCAAAGGAAGATGGCAAATCTCTCGGGAGAACCTCTTGAAACCGCTGGCTTCATCAGGAATGAACACTACCTGGTATTTACCCACTTCGAAAAGGCAAGCTCTGCTTCCTGCTCACAAACAGCAGAAACTCCTGGAAAACAACTCGTCCCAGCCTCCCGAGCAAGTCAGCAGCAGAGGCACCCGGGGCCCCAGACACCAAACGCAGGTGCCCACTCTGCTTTTTCTGCAAGTCTAACAAGCCCGAGTGCAGTCCCGCACACTGAACACACCATGCTTTTTGAGGGACACCATCAGGTGCAGGAAACGCTGGACCCTACCGTAGGAAGCCCCCTTCCAGTGACAGCCCAAGTTGTAATGCACCATCCTGGGAGCTCCAGGTGCCAGGGGCAGCCTGAGCAAGGCTTTGTGACAGGCTAAATACAAGGAAAACCCAGCCCCAAACAGATCTCTTTGACACTATCCAAACATAACATCACAATTTCTGCTGGGCAGCCCACCAAGAGGCGTATTTTGTAAGCAAGCATTCGCGTTGCATCGCATTGCCTGCATTGCACCCAGCCATACCCCGAAATCCCTGAGCATCCCCTGCGGTGAGACGCTGGGGTCTGCCTCAGGACCTCCAAGCGCTCCTTCAGCTCGCGTCTGCACCACCAGCGAGACTCGAACAGAGCAGGCTCGGCTCAGCGAACAGCAGGCAGGAGGCACCTCCCACACAGGAGGGCAAAACGCTGCAATTCCCGCTCAACCAGAGGAAGAAAATTAAACAACATATTGGATTTCCATTTCTAATTTGAAATCTGAATGCCTCTGTGCAGCAATGAAAGGACTTTGCAAAGCCCAGACTTTAACCCATCAAGAGAGAGACTTTATTTCCAAGCAGGGAAGCCACAAAGGTTTTGGAAACACTTCCAGCCTCCTCTTTTCCTCAATACGCAGAGATGCATGATTTAGCTCTGTGCCCATCCCTGCTGGTTAGATCCAAGCATAGATGAATATAGCACATGGAATTTTTGAGTTAGCTTTACGTATATAAGCCTCTCTCATGGCCCACCATGACTACCTGGAACAGATGGCTCCACTGCCACCCCATCCCTCTAACCACACTGGGTATGGCTCAAAAGCAAGTCTGCAGCTCCTTTCAGGGGTTTGTCTCCATTCTCAGCTGAACCCCTACAGCTAGACCATCCTTGTCAAAAAGATCAAATTCAGGGATCTTGTAATTTGCCCAACACACAATCAACCCTGCACTGTCCCTGGACGATGCTCCCTGCCTGCGGTGGGTGTGCTGGCTGTGGGATCCAGGCTGGCCTTGCAGGGGAGCAGCCACCTGTGGGTTTCACACCTGCAGCGATCCCGTCTCACAGCCCCAACAGCCACAGGGATCTGATCTGATCTGACTCAACAACTCATCCCACACAGCCGGCAGGAGCACGTCTCTGCACTGGTGCTGGCACTGCAAGGAGGATCAACCCGTCAGCATGAGAGCAATTTAATCATCATCCTCCCTGCAAAGCAAGCAGGCTACCAGGCTGGGGGAAAGCAGACCCTCGTCTTCGGTTTTAGCCCCATGAGGGGCCACCAACTTCAGGCAGAGACTGGGCTGCTCATGCCACGGATCGGTTGGAGCTCTAGGAGCCGGGAATGGAGAGCAAGGGCCCTATCAAAGTGAGATCCCAGATTAACTCTATGCGCAAATGAAGTGACTTTCACCCAACTCTCTAGAGAAACTGCACTGAGATTCATACGTGATTTCAGAAGCAGAATATTGTCTACCGAGCTACACCAAGGCTCAGAGGAAGATACTAAATACAGATCTTTGGACTTTCTCATGCTGCAACTTATTTCTTTCCAAAACTTCCAAGGGAAAAATACGGAGGGGCTAATTTTCCCTTTCGGTTTTATCCATCCACACAAGTTGATGCGCAAGACACATTTTACAGGATGAAAGATGGCATTGAAAATAAATTAGTCAGAATTAAAATGAGAGAAAGGGCGACATTTAGATTCTAAATCAGTGGCTGGTGACCCAAAGACACACATCCCCTGCAGCTCTCCCAGCGCTGCTGCCCCCATCTACCCCAGCATCCTTTCTCTTCACATGTGAGGTTTCTTCAGGGGACAGCTCTGCCCACACTGTACGCACGCACCTTGCCCATCTTGTTCTTGCTCCACACCTGTTCCAGAACATGACTGCACATTCCTGCTCAAAAATAAACACTTTTACTGATTCGCCTGACTGCCAACTCATCATAACAACTCATGTTCCTGGAACTGGTGATATAAAGAGGTCAGACTTCCAGGTAGTGGAGTGGAGAATATACATAATTTTGAGGTGAGCAATGCTTGCTCTCTTCTATGCTTCCCCTTCCCAGTCTTATAACATTTCTATTGATTACAGACTTTCACTGCTGCCCCACAGATTAGAATTTCTAGATTTTGTGCATTTACGATGATAAATGCTTTGGAGCAGGGACTTCATTTTCTTTGTTTAGGAGTGCTCGCTTGGGTAAATCTCAGCTGGGACTAGTCCGAATAAGCAAGCACCCATGAGTGCCTGGAAGGCTGACACGGGGAGGTCCAGGACCTAGAATCAGGGTGCTCAATCCAAGAGGTTACACACCCCCTGCAAGGGATGAAAGGGAAGCATGACAAATTCAAACTAAAGACAAGACACAAGCTTAGCTGTGAAAACAGCTAAGTATGGCAACAACTTTCCAAAGACTGCAGTGGGTTCTGTATCTCTGTCTATTTTTACAGACTGGATGTTTTCTGAAGCATATGTTCTAAACTCACCCACAGCTATGGGGCTGCAAGAAAAAAATGATTCAGGGAAACCCTATCGCTGATATATGTAGGAAGCTGCACGAGATGGTCAAAATGGTTCCTTCTACCCTTAAAACATATGCATCTGCGCTGATGAAAAACCGTGCGCTGAGTCATAGGGCAGGCCATTGGCAGAGCACCATGCAGAGCGCACGTGCTAGACCAGCTGCCGTCCTTTTGCTCACGCAAACTCTCCATCTGTAAGAACTACCAGAAACAAAACCAAGACAAGACTGAGGGACACATGATAGCAGCCTTCAGGACATAAAAGTCTGCTGCAAAGTTGAAACAAATAATCTCATCTTCATACCTGTGTCCGATCAGACTAACAGATACAAGCTCAAACCTACAACAAGGAAGAGTCAGGTTAGAATTATGTAAATGCTGTGAACTGCGAGGTTAGTGAAGGACTGCATTCATCTGGAGACTCTGTCCCTGGAGACCTTTAACAACAGCTAAGAAAGATGTTAAGCCAGAAACGATGTGGGTAGAGTTGATCCTTCTTTGGGACTGGAAGACATCTCCAGATCCTTACCAGTCTATTTCTTCCGTGTCATTAGGGCTCAGAGTAGAGCAGGAACTTACAAGCTGAATGAGTGGATGGGCACAGATCATCTTCCAGCAGGACCGAGAACGCTGACAGAACTATCCAGCTGCGACTTTCTCAACAGCTTGACATGAATTTTTTAGCCAGGCTTATTTGAATCAAAGGATTCATGTCTGCCAAGTTGTCATTAAATTGCAGTGAAAGAATCCGGCAATGGCAAAGTTTCAAGGTATGTAGATGACTGTAGGTTTTCTAATTGAATTCATTTTATTGGGATTAGCTTTGAACATCTTTTCTGGGGCTCAGCTGACACTGCCCTTGAGCCCTTTTCTGCCCGTCTCCAGTACAGTCTTGGGAAAACGTAAAGAAGCCCAGAAGTGCTGGGATAACCCTCTCAAATAGATCAACATCACTGAAAAATCCTACAGCCTAATGTCAAAAGCACATACCACGATACTGTACGATGCCCTACACAACCACGGCACTGTTGGTACAATTCCTTCGTCCAACGCTTAAATTCCTCTGGCTCCTTTTCTATTTGGCAATAAATAAATAAGTAATAGAAATCAAGGTCTATTTCGTTGGTGCTGATAAAAATCCCATGCTTCATTTGGACACAGCATCTTTCAGGCCTCGACCTCATCCAGCGCCTGGCTGGGCTGGGCGCTGTAGGACCTGAGCCTGCTCCTCCCTCCTCGCCTCACCACAGCTCCCAGCCGGCATCCGGTTTTGCCGCTGGGAGAAAGAGGGGAAGAAGGAAGGAGCCCAGAGCCCCGTGAAGCCGGCAGCGTGCTCATTAACACCCACGCACGGCGCTCCCCGCACCGCCGGCCGCTCCTCCATCGGCCGGAGCGGGTGCCGTGAGCCTACTCGCTTGGCGCAGCATCGGCTCCCGTGCCACCCGGATTGGAAAGCGCCCCAAAAGGTGCCTGTCCCACCGCACCCACTGCGCCGGCCAGCGCAGGCTGGTGCTGCTCCGACAGCCACGCAGGGAGTCTGCAGTACTCACAAAGGAGAGAAGAGCTGCCATCAGAAGGATGCGGACGAGGAGGTCTTCAAACTGCTCCAGCACCAGCTCCCACAGAGACTTTCCTGGTGAGAAAACACACAAACCCCAGCCCTGTGAGCACTCAAAACCTGGAAAGCGGGCAACTTAGACCACTTGGGCCACCAAGGCCAACGGGACACCGTCCTGCACTTGCAGTAGAGTTGCTACCGGCACCTTGTTGGCCACAGACATGAACGAGGAGATCCAGGACCATGGGACAGCATTGAAGCAAATGAACTCGAGTGCTCGCATCCTGCACTCATCATCACCAGCTCAGCTCAAAGCAATGAGGGATTTTTCTTTCAAATATTAAACATCTTCGTTTCTGGAGTTGGCCTGTTTTTACTAAATCTGTTTCTGCTGAAGAGGCCAAGTCCTCCATGTTCCTACTCGCACCCGGTACCACCTGGCTGCCTCTTCTTCACAGGAACACGCTGCTCTCGGCCCAGCTATCTCCGCAGAGCTGAGCCCGCTGAGATTAAGACAAAAAACCCCAGGAAACGCTCCACCCCCCTCCGGCAGCTTCGTCCTCAGCACTCGCCACCCCGTGTCCTCCGAGGAGGGAGCTTGCCGACGGCATGGGCTTACCTTCTTCCGCAGGGAGCTCTGTGGGTTTTCATCGACGTCCAAAGAACAGGACAGAAAGGAAAAAAAGAAAAAGGAGACAAATTAGCGATTTGGAAGCAGGTTAGCAAAACCATTCAGCACGAGGCCTCCGCGGCTGCGCAGGGGTTTCACCCTCTCCGCCCTGCCTCAGCTCCTCTTCGGCAGACGGCCTCTCCGCACTTCCCCGCGGCACGGCGAGGGGAAGGACGGGCCTGGGTCACGGCGCCTCGAGAGAAAACGCAATTCCCTTCCAGGCTGGCAGCGCTGCCTCCCTATCAGACTCACGAAATTTGGTTCACGCCCGGCCACCCGAACCACTCGTGCCCCCTGCCAGCCTCCTGCTCCACGAGGCGCCGGGGAAGCCGAGGCTGGGCAGCCTCTTCGGCAGACGCGGGGGCGGCAGAGATTCGCTTCCGTCATCGCTCTGCTGCTCGCGCCTTCCCGCCGGAGCAACCGCCCGCCGCCGCCCGCTCCGAGGGGCGTTAAAGGCGTCGCGGTGGGGTTTTTCAAGCGCTGGGGGCCGGCCCGGGGCTGGCCCGGTGGAGTCTCCAAACTCCCCCGTCGGAGCTGCCAAGCGTCCTCTGTGAGCGGCTCCTGGCACGACGCCGCTGCCCAGCTCCATCCGTGTAACCCTCCGAACCGGCGCCGCGCCGCCCTCCTGCCTTTGCAAGGGGCGCACAGGCCGTCAGGCGATGCCTGAAATTATCCTTACAGAAACAACAGCGAAAATGCTCGGAGCGACGGTGACGTTGGTCAGCGGGAGAGGCGCTGCGCCCTTGCCCGGCCCCGCTCCCGCAGCGGCGGCTCCCTCTCCCCAGCTCAGAGACCCCCCAGGAGCGACGGGATTTGGCCTCCGAGATATTGCCGCAAGACAAATGCAAAATAGTAACAGTAATAATAACAAACCCAAGGGCATAACCGCGGCCGGGGTGCCCGCGGCCTGGGGCATCGTGCGGGGCGCCCGGCCGCCCGGGCAGACGCGGGGCTGGCTTTAGCTAGGGCCACCGGAGCCCAGCGCCGAGCGTCGCCGCCTGCCGAGGCGGAGGAGCCCCCGGGCTGCCTCCCGCGGCGGCTACGGGCCCAGAGACGCGGTGGCGAGAAGCGGCTCCCACCCACGGGCGCCACGCCGCGGGAGCGCAGGTCCACACTCAGGCTGGGCGCATGACCGCCGCCGCCGCCGAACGGGTTCCTCAAGGCCGGGTAACGCCGGAACGCCGTTTTCCCCCGTCATTTTAGGAGCTCGCTCGGGAGAAAACGAGATTCCCCGCGCGGGAAATACGGCGAGAGACGGGCGACGTCGGGGCGGCCAGAGGAGGCGTCTGCAGCGCCGTGCCGCGGGCGGGCGCCTCGCTCGGCACGCGGGGGCGACGCGGGGGCTCCCCCGGCGCAGCCGAGGACGCGCGCGCTTGGCTCGCCCGCGCCAAGCGGCCCCCCGGCACCGGCGGCCAAATCCGGGCGGTTACGGACGAGCAGCGCGAAGGCCCTCGGCGAGCCGCTCCCGGCGACTTCCTTCGAGCTGCGTTTCTGCGCCGTAAACAAACCTTCTTCTCCCTCGATTTCTTTTTCCGTAGGCAGGGAAGGGGAAATGGATGGGTGAAACAAAGAACGCATCCGCCTCCCCGACCCTGCTAGCAGGAAGGGAAAAAGGCCCAAGAAAGCAGCGAGAAGAGCGAGAAAAAACCCAAAATACCTTCGACGGGGACAGCAGCCCCCCTCCCGTGACATAAAACAGGATCCCGGACAGAACTGCTCTGGGATCCTTCTCCTGTGCCGTCAGGACGCTGTACAAAATAAATTGTTATTTTAACTGGCTACGTTTCCCAATGACAGTTGTTAGGCTGGAAGAAACCCATCCCGGGGAAAAGCCTGCTGTGTTTCAAGCGCCGGCGACAGCCCGCACGGTTGCGGATCCCCGGGGCTTCGCAGCAGGCTCCTGCCGGATCGCAGGGCCGCGGAACGCCCGGCCGGGCTGCGGGAGAGCAAGCTCAGCCGATGCCCCGGCTGGTGTAAATCCCGTCTGCAGCCAGCGGGGTTAAGCTGCTCATCGCCTTTCACACTTGAGAAATGGAGAAAACGCACCATTTGAAGAATAATCCCGTGTATTTTAGCGCAATCGCGGATCGCAAATACTAAAACCCTAACAGCATCAGCGTTTCGCCACATTCGTAGAGGGCAAAGCACAGTTACCTAAATCCTTGGCTGCTTATTTATTAATGCAACCCATATGGATTTGCTTTTACACGCAACCCTGAATTTCCTGGATTTGTAAGGCCAGAGTGGGAACAGCCCGACATTCCCGGAAATTATTTTGCACCTTGCACTTCTATTTTGCACAACTATTTTGCACCCAGCCGGCCAGGCGAGAGCACCGGGGCATTGCAACGTGAGTTTGTCCCGCATTTCTACCACGGGGGGAAAACCCCTGTTTGAACCTCAGCAAGCGACAGAGCCCCAACAACGGCTTTAGCAGCTCCCTCTTTGGAGGCGGAGGCAGGCGTCCATACGGAGGTTCACTGCGCTGGGACACGCTCCCGCAACGGCAGCCGAGCGCCGGCAAGCGCTTTCCTCGCGCTGCTTTTCCACCCGAGCGCGGTGGTGCCGCCGGCAAAAGCTGCCTGCTCCGGGCCAGCAAGAAAGGAGGCGCAAAGAAAAGAGCACGGAGACGCAACCTCCCCCCCAGCGCCGGCATCTCATTAGCCTCGCAGCTCCTCCGGACGTGCTCCCGGACCCAATTCCCACCCCGCGCTGATGCTGGGCTTAGCAAGAGTCCCGCGCCCTCGCTGGGGAGTCGACGGCCCAAGCGATGAGCGGTTTTGGGGCCAAGGGAAGCGCTAGAGGCCGTGGCAGGCGAGGACCGCCTGGGCAGCAGGCGAGGATGGTCAGCAGAGGTTCGGCTGGCATAAATAACCGCTTTCCAGGTGATGTTTCACAGTTAAATGTTCCAGCTGTCTTTCTGGAGGACACCCAAAAGCGTGGACAGCTTGCAACCAAACAGCCCGAACACTTGCTGGTGTGGGTGGCAGGGCTTCCCGCAGAAACGGGGCTATACAGCTCACCTCTCCTTTGGCCCCCAAAGCTTGCCAAGAGGAGGAAAACCATGGGAAGGAGACTGCAGATGGAGAAGGCCCCAAGAGCCGGTCGTTGGCACAAGCAATACGAGAACTTGAACCCAAGCGCCTGCCCTAATTCCATGCTGTTCCTCTAAAAACGCTAGTATTTAGCCCATGCCATCACCCCCCGGCGCTTTCCGCACACCCCCGCGTGCTCCCGCGGGGCGCAGCCAGCACCACCGCCACCGCGCAGGAACCGCTCGCGTCCGCGGCCCCCGCTGGCCCCGCCGGCGAGGTCGGGGAAAAGCAGCACGGCTCAGGCGTCCTTTTCTGCGCCAGATAAGCTTATCTCAGCCGGCTCAGGGAACTGGAAACGAAGTTTATCCCCGAACAGGCTGCCGGATGCCAGGGAAGCACCGCGCAAATCCGGGTCCGTCCTTATTGCTCGCCCTCAAAAAAAAAAAAAAAAAAAAAAAAAAAAATCAAAGCTTCCTCGTGCCAAAGGATGAACTACCGCTATCTCCGACCCGACGGCACGGGAGACTCCGTGTCTCAACACGGACGAGTGAAGACATCGCCTTTGGTTTTAACAGCAGGATGCGCAGCAGGGATGGCAGGGATGCCGGAGCCGGGCCGTGCCGCAGTCGGCAAGGCGCTATACAGAATAAGCGTGCAAACGCCTGCCTGCTGCTGGCCCCCCCCCCCAAATTTCCCTCCTTTTATTCTTAGGAACCTCCCATCCCCAAAACGCCGCACAGCACAAGCCGAAGCCTTGGCACAGGGCAGCTCCCCGCGCGGGGGCACAAGCCTGGTGGGAAAGGCCGGGCCAGCTCCAGCTGCAGGGCTCAGAAATTGAGGGGAAAAACGGGGGAAACGACCCTCCTCAGCCGGGAACGCTCCTCCGTGCCGGGATTGCACTGCCGGGAGAGGGCTCCAGCCGGCCGCGCGGCATCGCCCCGGCCCCCTCGCTCCGCTTGCCGGCCCAGCCCCGGCCTCCGTCTCCTCCCCGGGGTTTCCCTCCGTGCCAGACGCAGGGAATCCCCGGCAGCGCGGCCGCCCGCGCCGGCGCCCTCCCCGCCGCTGGCCCCAGCTCCCGCTTTCCCTCTTTGGAAAGCCGCAGCCCGCACCGGCGCGATAGCGCATCCCCTCGCCAACAAATTTCCGTGGCTTATTTTGGGAGTGGGAGGGATAGCGGGCGGTTTAGGAAACCCATGGCACCCTCCTAGGATGTATTATTTGCAAAAACTAAAAGACGAGTTTTGTTCTCTCCCGGACCGACGCAGTGGAAAGAATTTCCCGCTAAATCTCCTGGGTGGAAAAGCTAAAAATCTGCATTTAAATAGTAACAGGTTTTGGAAAACAAGTAAAACCCACAGGAGGTTGAATAAAATAAGCTTAAGCTGTTTTTTTTTTTTTTTTTTTTTTTTTAGGTCTGGGTTTTAAATAAACAGTCCCTCCCTAGCAGCGGCTGCCGGGAGACCCCGAGCTCCCGGGCAGGAGGCAGGGAGCAGCCAGGGCACCTCTCGGTCTTGACATCAGCTCAAACCTCCCTTGCACCGTTGTGCCCTAGGGATTTCCAGGAAAAGCGGAGCAGCGAGGCCACGGTTTGTCGCTGGTGGAAACCCTCCGCGGGGGGACCCTCGGCTGGGTCCCGCGCGGTGGCCGGCGCTGCCCAGCTCCAGCACGGGGGCCCCACGCTTGGCCGCGTGCACCAAATAACGCATCTCAACTAAGAGCCAGATACGACGAGGGAGCAAACCTTCCCGTGCTTTCACTGCAAAAAATTAGATGTTCTGCGCATTGTACACGAAAACAGTCTTCTCCTTCCACCTGCGGCTTTGATCCCCCCCAAAAGCTCCTTAGCTTTAGACTCCTCTCCCTGCCCGCACAGGGAGGGAGGCTCAGCTTTCCCCAGCCACCGCGCAGCACGAGCGGAGCCTCTTTCCACCGCCCGTCCTCAAGGGCTTCAACGCAAGGCGAGGAGGCAACTCTTCCCCGCGCTTGGAAAGCTGCTGCTTTCCTCCTGCTGCCCCAGCACTGCCACAAACCCACAGGGATGCTCCGAGTAAGTGATGCATCTCCTCTCCTCCCTGCACGCTACGGATTTTGCTGCATTTTCTCCTCCTTTGCCCTAAAAGCTCTCTCTTTAGGTCTGCTCGCTGCAAGGTGGGCTGCCTCCTGGGTTCAAGCGAGTCGCCCCCCCTCCGCCGCAAGCCACCGCCAGCAGCCAGGCTCCCGAGCTTGGGGAAGAGCCAGACAGTGTCCAGGCCACGGAAAAAGATCGTGGAGTTTGTAAACCACCTCGGCGTGACGGACGGCCACACGACGCCACAAGCAGGTCGCTCGCAGCGAGTCAAACGCTCAACTGCCTAAACCTTAATAACATTTTCCTGGCAGCACCGCGGAACAGTTTAGGAAACAAAACAAGTCGCACAGGCGGAGAGGTGCCAGGAGCCCTTGCAAAGCACAGCGCCGCCGAGCCCGCTCGCCCTCCTGCCAGGGTCACCTAAAAACACGTATATACGCATACCCGTCCCTGCCAGGCTGTAAATGCCACGGGAAAGGACATTTAGTGATGAAAAATTGAGCTGCACCTTCCAGCTGAATTTCAGGCAAGGCTTGGGGAATAGCAAGGTGGAAACGTGTTAAATGTTATTCCTTAGGAAAGAGAAAGGCCATTCAGGCTAAAAGAAAGGCAGATTAAAAAAAAAATAAATTAAAAAAAAAAAAAAAAAGGAGGAGGAAAATGAGGATAGCATGTCACTCCGAGAGGTCAAAAGCATTTTCGGTGCTCCTGAGCGGAGACGCCGATCAGCCCCGGTGGCGCCGCCGGCTGCCGAAGCCCGGCCGGGGGGAACCGCCGAGCACATCGTGCTCGCTCAGCACACGGAAAAAAACCCTGAACTAAAGCCTCGCATCGGCCAAGCCCGGCGGAGACCTACAAGAGAGTTTTAAATCCAAACCGCGCTTTTCCCCTTCCCTGCCAAGGTGAGGATGCGGCCCGTCCTCCGACCCGCAGCGGAGCCAGGGCTGACGAGCGAGTGACGAAGCTGCTGCGAGGGGAAACCGGCCCGGAGCCACCGGGACACTGATGGGATCGCATGGAAAACCTGAACTCTGAACCCCGAACGCTCCCATTCCCGCTGCGTCGGGGCTAGGAAATCCTCCCCCCCCCCCAAGCGCTGCTGCCGGCAGATAACATCAGGCTGCAACGCGCAGCACCGTGCACCGCGCCGCCCCGGGCGGCTCCGCTGCTCCGACCCCCGATTCCTTACTTATCGAAGGATGCCTTCCCCAGCTGACCTCGCTCCCCGCGCACGCGCGCTCGTGGTTTCTGGCATCTGTCCTCAGCACACGGGCTGTTTCCAGCAAGCTGCCTGCATGGATTTGCACGGAAAACGCAACCTACACCGCGCTCACGATTGTATCAGAAGAAAAAACACTTCTCCGCGATAGAAAAGCTCTGGTCTTCTAGCCGGGGGGGGGGGGAGCGAGCGGGACGATTGATGCTTGTCACGTCTCATGCTCCCGGACCGCGCGTCTCGGCGCGGCTGCAACCGTTTCCTTCCTGCAGCGAGAGGCTTCAAGCTCGCTGGCGACGCGAGCCGCGCGTGGCCTGCGCCTGCCGGTGGTGCGGGGCCCCTCCGGCTTCTCCTTCCCCCCCAGACACGGGAAAGGTGACGGCACTGTATGTGGACATATGCACACACATAACACCTGTGTATATACGTTAAAAAAAATAAAAAATTAAAAAATATATATATACACACCTCCGCGCACCTAGGTTAAAGTCGCCCGGCTCACCCCGGCGGTGAGGTTCATGGCCGGGTGCAGACAGAAAGGTCCCGGACCTCACGAGCGGCCAAGACCAGCACCGAGAAACCTTCCACCTGCGAGAAGCAGCCAGTGGATCTCCTTTAGGAGATCCCCCCCCCCGGCCGGGCTGGCCGGTCCGGACGCTCTTCCGGAGGACAACCCCACGGACTTCTCGCCAGGTCGTTAAACAACCCGGATTGGGTTGCTGGCAGCTAAATTCCCGTCAGGTGAAAGAGGCCATCACGAATTTTCCATGTCCAAAGTTTGGGTGTTTTGTGGGTTTTGTTTTTTTCCCCTCCACTCGCTCACCGCATTTTCCTTATTTTAGACCCTCTGTTGACTCGGAGGTTGTAAAAGGGAACAAAATTCAAACCGGGCAGGCGCGTAAAGCCCAATTTGGGTGGACGCGTCCCGCCGGCAGGCGCCTCGGGGCTGGCAGCCCCCCGCGCCGGAGAGGGACGGGCGCCCGGCAGAGCCGACGCTCCCGCGGCTCCCGGGGATTTCGCTGCCCCCCGACAGCCAGAAGGGACGGAATAACCGTGCAGCAAACGCAGCTCCTCCTCGCGTCTCTGCTTTCATCCCCTGGAGCTAAGGAAGTAGAAGAGAGAATCTCCCCCGCCTACGCACCCCTCCCAGAAAAACAACTGATTTTTATCAGCAACACACGCAAGAAAAACTGTTTCCACCCCAGAAAGAAAAAAAAAAAAAAGCAAGTGCTTGTGCAGAGCTGCTCAGGCGGGACGGGACGGGACGGGGAGGGGGGCAAATCGGGGGCTACCAAAGTGGCCAAGGGGCTTCCAAGGAGCCCCTGCCAAATTATTCTTTGAAATAAAATAAATAAATAAATAGAGAGAGAGAGAGATGAATAAAATAAAAAGGGGGGGGGGGAGACCCCAGCACCACGGAGCTGGGCGATGCACAGGGCCGGCAGGGGCATTGCCATGCTGGGGCGGGAGGAGGAGGAGGAGGAGGAGGAGGAGGAGGAGGAGGAGGTGGTGGTGGTGGTGGTCCAAGGGTTTCCGCATTTAACCGATCTACTACGGTTGCTGCAGCGTTTTGATAAACACCAGACAAAAATGCCTTTGCAGCCAGCTCTGTTCTGCATTAATCCGCGTCAATAGCCCTTCCCTCGCTCCCCCCTTTATGCTGGATTAAAATATATATATATATATATATATATATATATATATATATAGCCTCTAAATACCAGGAAACACCAGATGCAAAAATATCAGGGACAGGAACCCAGGGAGGCCGCGGAGCCGGAGGGGCGAGAGGAGGGTTTCCTCTCCGCCGCCCGGCCCCAGCAGCGGCGGCTCCCGCTCGGCTCCCACGCGGAGCCGGGATGCTCTGCCCCAGGCTCCTGCGCCCTAAACCCAGGGACCGGCGCAGAGCTGCCAGCTGCCGCTCGGCCACAAGCGTCTTTGCTTCCCTCTGTTTTGCTCCCCTTCCATAGAGGGATCTTTTATTCTTTTATTACAAACGTTGGCACGCGAGGGGAAAAAAAACCACATATATCGAACGGGTTTAGGTGGTGCTGGCGCGCAGCTGAACCACGGGACCGGCTTCAGGATGCCCGGCGGCAGCAGCGAGAGCGCGGAAAACCAATCAACGTTCAATCCGTAGGAGGCTCCGGGCGAGCAGAAACGCCTCCGTTCAGGGCCACCCCAGGTCCAGGCGTCCCAGAGCAGGTAGAGGACTGGGGGTTTCGGGTGGCAGCAGCGACTCGGCACCCAAACTCGACCCCCTCCGCCCCCCCGGGCCGCAGGAGCGGACCGAGCGCCCCACCGCACGACGCCTTCAACCCCGGGGAGAGGGCTCAAACCGCTGGAAAACGCCCCGCAAAGAGCCCGGCCGACAGCATCGGCCCCCGGAGGAGCCGGAGGCTCCCACCGCTCCTTGCCGCCCCCCGGCTACGGCTCAGCCGCCGGCGGGACGTCGCCTGCAGGCCTCGAAACGGTTAAAGCGAGAGGGTTAAACGGCCCCGGAGGAGCCTCTCTCGCACACGCTCACGTCATGGAAATACTCGAGTAACCGCAATTTTCTCTATTGCTTTTTGGCTCCAGCTATTCAACGCTGCTGCACTTCCAGCCCCAGCTCTCCGCTACCGGCTTCACCGCGCGATGGCTGGTACGGACAGCGATTAGCTGCAGCGCTCGCGATTCGATCCTGTTTTTTCCAATATAGGTTACTGTTATACGTTCTACCTCCAACGCCAGCAATGCTAAGGTGTAAAAAAAAGACCGAGAGTCACACCACTGACCAAAAAAAATTAAAAAAAAAATCACATGAGCAATAATAAATTCAGGTGCGGGGGGAGGTTGGTGGTTTCTGAGTTCTGCCGGGTATTTTTCAGTATTGCACCGGGTTCACCTCGGGCCCCATCGGCTCTGCGCCAGGGCACCAGCTCCCAAAAAAWAACCTTAAAAAAAGAAGAAAAAAAAAAAAAAAAAAGGGAATTTCAGAGGGGTGTGATGTTGGCGCAGCAATGGGAACGCGCTTCTCCGGGAAGTCTCGGGCCGGCGCCTCCCGCTCGCTGTCCCTTTCGCGGGAGGGGATCAAGCACCAAGGGAAAAGGCAACAAGTGGGATATTCTTCCTGTTGCCAAAAACTGAAATTCATCTCGGTAGGAAGAAATCAGAAGGAGCATCATGCTTTGGGTTCTGGTTTTTACTCCAGGGGTTTAAAAAAAAAAAAAGTAGGAATTAAAAACCTGGATTTTTTTCTATGGTCCAATTAAAGAAACCGTGTTTAGTCTCTCCACAAATTTGAAGGCACTCAAGATGTTTTAATGCATCAGCATTTCTCCTAAGGGAATGGATTCTGAGGAGGAGAGGAAAAAAAAGAAAGAAAGAAAGAAAACCGTAGCATGTTTGTGAATCAGACTGTTAAGCGTGTGTTTCGGGGGTGGAAAAGGTGGGCGATGCACAGAGGAACAGAGAGCAGAGTTAGATGAGTCAGAAAATGCTGCTTTTCCTCTTCTTACTGGCATCTCAAACATTTCAGCACGAAATAGAAATTTATTTTCTCCTTTTTTTTTTCCCCCCCCTCGCCATCAGGAGGGAGTTTGAACGTAACCTTGGCTCGTTAGCAACCGCCCGCGATTACCCGGGCGCTGAGCACCCCATCGCCAAGATAGTACACACACGGAGGTGCGCGTGCCCGCACACGCGCGGGCCCCCCCCCCAGACGCACATCTGCACGCGCACATCTGCACGCGCACATCTGCACGCGCACATCTGCACGCGCCACCCTGGCCGCGCGCTGCCAACGGAACCAAAACGGCAGCGTTTTTGCCGTTTAGCGAAAGGGGGGCCGGGGCGCGCGCTAAGGCTCCGCGTCCAGCGCCGTCCTCGTCGGGTCTCGCCGGGGGGGCGCGAGGCTCGCGGGGGCGCCGGGCACCGCTCGGCACGAGGCCGCCTGCGAGGAAGGACCTCGCCAGACCAGGAGTCGCACGAGGGCTCCTGCTTCGGGCCCCGACATCGCCTGCAAACCCAGAGGAACGGCCCCGCGCTGCAACCGCCCCCGCGCTCGACCCTGCCGGCGTTCACAGGCCACGGCGCAGGTTACCGACGGGGCAAATAAAAGTGCCCACACGCATTGGCGCTGGCGATCTCATGCCCGAATTGCATGCTCATTTACACGTGGAAATCCATTTAGATTAGAGAAATTAGAGCTATATTTAAAGCAGAAAAATCGTTTGACTGGCCGCTGGGTAATTCCCGTTTTTCATCCGACTCCTCTGCAAAACTGAAATAATTCAAAGGTCAGCTGGGCCCTTGCTTCTAAGCGAACAGGAACGTTTGCGCCCCTGTATTCCCCTGCTCGGTTTAGTACAAAATGTCAGCGTGATCGCAGATGTGCTCTTCTATTTTTTAAAGCTGTGATTTAAAAGCAACCTGCGCACATCCGTGTTGGAGGACAGGAGGAGGGGGAGAAGGGGAGCGCCCGACCCGCACCCGGGGAACGTCACCAAGTGCTGAGCAGTTAAATTCCACTTTGGAGACTCCCGAGCCTTTTGGGAATCGCCATGGTGAGCCCTAAACCGAGCTGCCGTTTTCTTGGGTTTCCTTGGCAAAAGGAACCACCGTGCTGACAACGCCGATGACGGAGCCGAAACGGGAACACGATCTCCTCCTAACAGGGAAATATTTTCCTTTCGGCCAATAATCTATACGTTACAGTTCCGCTGCCAAGCCACTAATTGGAGATATTAAACAACCAGTATTGCTACTTCCTCCTGCAAACGTAAATGCGAGCGTTGGGACCGAAGAAGCAATTTCATGCTCCAGAAGAATATACCCCCCCCCCCCGCAAAAACCTATACCTCTGGATATAAAACACGCCAATGCCACTGCTTTTCACTTAATGTTGGGGCTCGTTGCAGCTCATATTTTTGAGACACATCCATGTGATAGGGAAAAAAAAAAGTTAAAAAAAAAAATCAAGCAAGCAGCTCTCCGCGGTACGTCAGGAGGCAGTTTTTAAGAAAGATTATGTATTTCAGATCGTGATGCATGACACGACCGGCAGCTTGATTTCGGGTTCAGAAGGAAATGAATGAATGTGAAACGGGAGGGTGAGAAACCAGAACCAGCCGAGGCTGAAGGAAGCCTGCTCCGGCCCGGCAGCGTCACCACGTTCGGCTCTCCTTCCCCCTTCTCCGCAGGCCTTGCCGAGCCCTGCCGCGCTTCCGCTCGCCGTGCCGCCCGGCACAGATGCGGCAGCACCAGGGCGCCGAGGCCCTCGCGTGGGAAAACGGCTTTGCGCCCTCCCCGCGCCTGCGGGCTCCGTGCCCACGTGGAAAAAATTCCCTTTTTCCAAGTGTCCCGAGCCTCCCGGGTCCAGGTACCCTCTCACCGTGCCCGAAAAAGGGTTGCTTGATTAGCACCTAGGTTTTTAATTAAAAAAAAAAAAAAAAAACACCCCACCAAAAGTGTACAAGGTCCCATTTGGCATAATTTCAAACTACGCTAATCCGGTAGCATCTCGCCTGCTCTGCAGGAAAGCCACAAATACTGCACAAAATCTCCAAAAGTCCCAATTCTTTAAGAAGTTCTTCCACATTTTCCGCTGAGGACTGCGCCGTCCTCCTCGCAGCCCCTCACCGCTACCGCGTATCACCACGATTTATATTTTACGGGAAACACAGAGCTCTGTTCGGAAGGCGAGAGCCACAGGATGCCCCAAAGCGAGGAGCTCTTGCAAACCAACGATCGGCAAGAAATCAAACACCCGACGGCATCGGAAGCAAGAGGGGGCAACGCAGATCTTCCATCCAAAGCCGAGCGTACGGACACTGCTTAATAAGGGGGGGGGGGGGGGGAACCGCACACATCTAATCGCCACCGCTTATCCCCTTCCCTTCGCTTCGCACCTGCATCCTATTTTGGAGCCACCTTTTTAGAGGGGGAAAGGCCAGCGCTGCCGAGCAGCCGCCGCGCCTGACTCGGAGGCGATGATTCACTCAGACAAACAGGAGGACAAAGCCACGGCAAGGGCCACCCGGCGATGCCCGCGCGCGGCGTGCTGCTTCAGGGCACGGCGGGCGACGGAGGGACGGGGTGGGCATTTCCGGAGCGGCGATCAGCCTGCCGGGCGCTCGGGGAGGCACAGGGCCGGAGCCCCCGGGGCGAGGGGTGCGTTGCCCCGAAGCCGGCGCTGGGCTCCCCCGCTAACGATGCAGGTGCCCAGCCGCCCACCTCCAGAGGTGCTTTAAATAAGGGAGAAACGCCCGAGCTTGGAGGCGTTTTGCAGGGCACTCAGCGATACGGACTTCTGCGTGCGGCCCCAACCCAACCGACTCGCCGAGCGGAGAAAACACCGCCGGGCGACGCGAGTCCCGCGGCAAGTGAGACGCCAAGCGCCAGCACGGCCGGGAGAGCCCCAACTCGGGCACAGCAGGGCTCATCCCTCGCGGCTCCTTCTGGGAGAAGGCGCATCCCGCAGACCCGGTTTAACCCGCACCGCTCCCGACGGATAGAGGTGCAAGGAGCAGCCCCGTGAGAAACCTCTTCACGTTTCCCTGAGCCTAAAGAGCAAGTGAAAAGGAGACAGAACTGGAAGCTACAGGATCAAGCACCAGCCCGAGGGTTTATAAGCTTATCTCCTTGCAGGACTGGCATTAATGTCTTACTACCCAAAAGCATTAGCACAAACTCGCCCTAAAACCCTGGCGTTGCTTTATTCCGAGTAACGCCCTACCTAAAGTCACAACGTGGATCAAACTAGCCGTTTGCCACAGTCGATTAGGTCACCCGGGCAAAACCCACCTGTGTTCACTAGCACATTTGCTTAACGCTTATAAAACAAAATTTAAAAGTTACCCTTATCAAAGAGGGGGGAAAAAAACCAAAACCCGCAGATGTTCAGCAACGGCTGCCCGGGGCCAGGCTGCCTTGCAGTCAAACCCATGCACGTCCCCTTCGGTGTGTCGCCCGCTGCCACCCTTTTCCCCTTCCGCACAGCTCCGGCTGCAGCCCCGAAGCACGGCCAGGCGCCAGCCGACGCGGGGGGCCCGCGGTGCCCCCAATTTCAGGGGATTTTGGAGGAACTCCCCCCTGCTCATGTTGGCCGTGGGGTCCCTCTCGTGTCCCTCTGCACTGCCAGGGGCGCTGCGGGGGGGCTGCCACCCCCACGAGCCGCCAGCGCTGCCAGGCCATCGTTACCCCCACAATAATTAACCCCCTCATTAAGGCAGGCGAGGTTACCTTAACCGACGGGGACCAGGCAGCCCCCCACGGCAGCCCCGACCCCTCCTCAGCCCCGGCGCCGGGCAGGCTGGGGGTCCCGGGGGGCCCGACGGGGGTCCCGGTGCCGGC